>NW_007729403.1:3881-16087 GCF_000696425.1 Galeopterus variegatus | reverse complement strand
AAAAAAAAGAAATGCACGAAGAGCTGAAGGCAGACTCTTTACCCTAGGAATTAATTCACAGAATTGTCAAAAAAACCACGATATAATTTAAAAAATAAACTTAGTTATTATGCTACCTCCTTTCAAAAAGAATTTGAGTTGGAGAACAAAAGTTATCTTTTTTTTTCTGCTTTAAAAAATACAAGACAGATATACAAAGTAAAGTGGATTTTTAAAAAAAACTGTTGTGCCAGAACTTATTTATTCAAATATGCTTTCACCTTCAAAATAAATTCTTTATTGTGCTGTATGCTGAATCATACAGCTTTTGTTCTTTTAAATTTTTCTCAGATTCTGCTGCATGTTTTTTAGGATAATTCCGGTGATGGCAATTATTAGTATTTGGTGGATTGTTTATATTTTTTGAAAGCTTAAAGTCCTTTGGATACATGTTCCATCAGAGGGGAGTATACAGGAGCTGGATAATATACATTTTTATTTCCAAAAGTTTACATAGAAGCAATGCAAGAATAATGACTTTTTGTGTGTATGTTGTTGGTAAAATTTGATTCTATGATAATGCCAGGAAAAAAATAAAAGAGATCCAATAATTTGTTTATATATATATGAAGGGTACTTCAAAAAGTTCATGGAAAAATAGAATTAAAAGATCGTATGAATCTTTCCATGAGCATTTTGAAGTACCTCGTACTTTCTTACATCTTATATTTTACTTTCAAATACTAATTTAAAAACCATGTGATTGTTTAACCAAAACTGGTATTTGATGAGAGCTAGTTTTGTGTATAAAAGCAGAAAAGACCTTCCATTTTAGAGACATTTGGTCATAAGATTTCCCCCACCCACTCCTATCTGCATTCTAAATCCCTCAGCTTGAAATTGACAAACTGTTCCAAGCTTCTTTTCCTCCCTATCTTTATTTTCCATTCCTACTTTTGTCTGCAGAGGCTTACTGAAGACTTGGAAATTGGGGTAATGGGCCTGATTTGATAATTGCAGGTGGTAATTTAGAGGAAGTCCTTTGCAGTAATGCGGATTGATTCTATTTGTGCATATGCTTAATGATACATGATTATATATAAATGAATGAATAGATAATTCAACTTCCCTCTAACTTTATAGTTGACCAGTAACTTTATTACTGGCTTCACATTTACTCATTTCATACACAAATCTCTACTTCTTTGTGTGCCCTTATTAGCTTTAGCTGAGTTAATTTTTTAAAAAAACTAATATTTTCTGAGCATGGCTGACAAATTGCACAGTACCAGGGGATACCATTCATATTGTTCTCTATGTCATACAGTCTATGAGCATGGAAGCCAGTGCAGCACAATTCCATCTACATAGAATACATTTTGAGTGGTGTCCCCTGGACGTGGGCCACTGAACACTGATTGGTACCACATATCACTCGTGAGAAAACAAAAGCAAACTGGAATGTCTCTTGTTAGTTTCCCTCATAGTCCTCCCTTCTTTTCATTTAGCAATAGAATTTAAGAAAAATATCTCTTATTTCTAACTTGATTTAATAATTAAAACATTTTTTCTATGCTTAGGACATTATCCAATAATTTTATGTCAGAATATTTCGATAAATAACACAATTAGCTGTAAAGGATAAAAATTAAATTATGATTTTAGGGCTTTACTTTAGTTCTTAGAAATCACGGCCAAACAACACGGTTATGCAAATAAATAACTGGGTCTATTTTTACCCTTAAATAAAGCTAGATATGTACAAAGATTATGCAGATTTTAGTGACTACAGTAAATTAAAACCATTGAAGAGAAGCCATTTGTTTTTTAAAATGAATTTTATTTTATAAGAGATCCCAAGAACTTCAGTTCAGACCTTTTGTTATATTCTAGTTTTAAAATAACCTTGGGTTTTAAAAGATACAAAGTCTACATACAGTTTACTTGGATGAATAAAATATTGATAACCTGAAAATATATTGATATTTTTGTAGAAAATGATAATTTATAATTTGGAATTTCCATTCCTGAATGAAGAATGTCAGAGATATTCCGTGAGATTTCTACTGGCAGAATTATTAAAGTTGCTGTCACTTTTAGTAGTTACCTATAAAATAATTGTAGTACCATGCCAAGAGGGATTCTTTTTTGTACAGGAGTTGCAACTGGCTAGGGACAAAAGGTTATAACCATCCCACATTCTTAAGCAAACCAACAGTAGTTGAGGCCAGCTGTTTCCTTAGGAAATGAAATGTATATCCAGTTCTACCACCATTCCCCCACCAATATCAGTCAGTACATGTCACCTAATCAAAATCACTGCAAATTCAAATGGTTAGCTTTGCAGAGAAAGATATTCCTGGTGAGAGCTGATTCCCATCTGTTCCTATGGGGAGGAGAGAAGAGAGTGATCTTCTCTCCTATCACTGCAAATTCAAATGGTTAGCTTTGCAGAGAAAGATATTCCTGGTGAGAGCTGATTCCTATCTGTTCCTATGGGGAGGAGAGAAGAGAGTGATCTTCTCTCCTATTCACCTCTTAGAGAATCACTTAAAGATTGAAGATGCCTCCAAGAAGTAGGGGAGGCTAGTGTCTTGTTCTCCAGCTGCATGGTGACACTCTTGCTGAGCTACAGAACCCACACAGCCAAAAAGGTTCTATGTCTTTTGAAGGGGAGTGTGGGGAGAATGCTCTCAGGAGAATATTTTGTGAGTCTAGGGCTGTGGCACCCCTGCTGTGTGGAAGTTGAGAGGGGAGCATAATATTTGTCCATTGAAATGCGGGAGTGTACTTGACTTGAGGCACTGGTTCTCGAATCAGGACCTAGTGATTTCTACAGGGAGCTCATTGCAGTTGCCACATTAGCAGGAGCAGGCTTGAAGGAACAGCAGCATTGGGATGACAGAGAAGTAGAGGAGACCATCTCTACCACATCCCAGGTGCCTGTAGCTCAGAGGGTTCAGAGGAGAACTTTCAGCAGTTTTTGAGGCCTCCATGTGAATAAGCACAAAGACTACTGATGTTACTGTGGATCCAGGGAGTTGGGGGCATGATAGCATGGCTAGAAGGAGACATGGTGGCTCCTTTTAATTGGGTCTTCAGTGACAGAGAGTGTGGGAGAGGAAAACTGTCATTACCTGGAGAAAACAGTTTAAACCACCACAAAGCTGGTTCTTGCAGCGAAAGAAACCAGAGTATAAAAGAGTGTCCAAGAACATCTCCCCAACATACTATTTTTCCAAATATTTACCTATCTGTCTCTCTCCCCTCCTTTAGGACTTTATTCCAATATCATCTCAGAGAGGTAATCTGTGGTTACTCTACTTAACCTCTCAACCCCTCAAGCACTCTCTCTTGCTGTTCCCTGCTTCATGTTTCTCTTATCACTTACAACTACCTAACTTTTTATATATGTATGTACTTTGCTTAATGCCTGGCTTCCCCAGTTGAATGTAAGATCCACAAGACAGGGATTTTTCTATTATCTGTTCATAACTATATTCTAACTCCTTGAGTGGAGTCTGGCACAGAGTAGATAGTCAATAAATGTTGAGTAAACTAATCACTGTTTAAAAAGATGGGAAACCAAGTCAGACTTCTGCCTTCACCAACTAGACATTTTTGTTTCTACCAGCACCAAAGAAGCTAGCATTTACAAAAGGGAAAGAGATGTTCCTGATATAAACCTTTCTCCTCTCTGTTTATTAGCCACAGCTCCCTTATCTGCCCTGGGCAATGAGGGATGGGGGAGACAGACATGTTTTGAATTAGTTTTGAATTTATTAGAAACTAAACAGGACTTTTTACCATGCCAGTAGAGATGGTCTTGTGTCACTCCTCCTCACTTTGTTCTATTAATAAGGTTTATTACATTAATTATTTTTTTTAGGTTGAAACACTCTTGCATTACTGGTATAAATTCTACTTGGTCATGGTGCATAATACCTTGAGAATTCTGGTGGACCCAATTTGATACAATTTTTTGCACCAATATTCATAAGGAATATCGGTCAGTAGTTTTCTTGTGGTATATTTCTTTTGGTTTTCATAGCAGGATAATACTGGCCTCATAGGATGAATTAAGAAGAGTTCCTTCCTCTTCAATTTTTTAAAAATAATTTGAGAAGGGTGAATGTTAATTCTTCTTTAAATGTTTGATAGGGTTTACCAATGAGCCATCTGGTCTATGGCTTTTCTTTGTGGGGATCTTTTGATTATTGACTCAATTATTTTTTACTTATTATTGGTCTCTAAGGTTAGTTGTAATGCACCCACTTTAATTCATAATTTTAGCTACTTGCATTCTCTTTTTTCTTACTTGTCAGTCTAACCAAAGTTTTATCAATTTTATTGATCTTTCCAATGGATAAGTGTTTGGTTTTGGTGTCTTCTCTATTTTTCTATTTGATATTTATTTATGTTCTAATATTTATTATTTCTCTTCTTCTAGACTATAGTTTTATTTGGTCTTCTTTTACTAATTCCTACAGCTATAAAGTTAGGTTACTGATTGCAGATCTTTCTTCTTTTTCAATGTAAGTGTTTACTGCTGTAAATTTCCCTTTTAGCACTGCCTTTGCTATATCTAGTAAATTTTGTTATGTTGTGTTTCTGTTTTCATTTTTCTCTAAGTATTTTCTTAATTTCTTGGCAATTTTTTATTTGGCTCGTTGGTTGTTTGAGTGGTTGCTTTAGCACTGGCTGGTTAGCTCAGTTGGTTAGAGCACAGTGATATAACAGCAAGGTCAAGGGTTTGGATATCCATACTGGCCAGTCCCCCCCCCCCAAAAAAAAAAAAAAGAGTGGGTTGTTTCATTTTCATCTATTGGGGAGTTTTCCAGATTTCCTTCTATTGCTGATTTCTATCTTCATTGAATATTATCTTGAGAAGATAATTTGTGTGATTTCAATCTTTTAAAATTTATTTATTGAAACTTCTTTTGTGGCTTGACATATGATCTATACTGTAGAATGTTTGAATTGATACCAACTTAGCCTCAATAGCATGCAAATTCTCTGCTTCTACAATAGCTCAGCTCCATATTGTCATAAATTAAATCTTTGTACATTTTGTGCCCATTAACAGAAATTTATAATTATGTTTTTATGAATTTATCTTTTAAATAATACAGAAAATAAAAAGATGAGTTAAAAACCAAAAATATAGAAATAGAGGTTTTAAAATTTACCTTTGTTGTTATCTTTACTGGAGTTATTTCTTTGTGTGGCTTCTAATTACTGTCTAGNTTACCTTTGTTGTTATCTTTACTGGAGTTATTTCTTTGTGTGGCTTCTAATTACTGTCTAGTATCCTATCATTTCAGCTGGAGGGACATTCTTTAGGATTTCTTTTGGGACAGGTCTATTGGTGATAAACTCCCTCAACTTTTGTTAATCTAGGAATATCTTAATTTTTCCTTCATTTTGGAAGGATAATTTTTCTGGATAAAGAATTCTTGGTTGACTGTTGTTTTTTCTTTTTGCATTTTATAAACGTCATCTCATTCCTTTCTGGCCTTATGGTTTCTGTTGAGAAATCTGCCATTAATCTTACTGAGGATCCCTTGTATGAGTTACTCCTCTCTTGCTAATTTCAGAATTCATTTTTATCTTGGCTTTAGACAATTTAGGTATAATATGTCTCTGTGTGTTCTCTCTGTGTTTATTTTACATGGAGTTCATTGAGCTTCTTGCAAGTAAAGACCTGTGGTTTTTTAAAACAAAATTTGGAAAGTTTTCAGCTGTTATTTCTTCAAATATTCTTTTTCTTCCTTTCTCTCTCTTTCCTCTCCTTCTGGGATTCTCATGGTCATGAAGTATGCTTAATGATGTTCCAAAGATTTCTCAGGCTCTGTTCATTTCTCTTTATTTTTTTTTTTCTTTCTGCCTTCAGACTAGATCATTTACATTGGCTTATCTTCAAGTTTGCCAGATTGTTCTTCTGCTTGTACAAATCTACTATTGAAATCCTCTAGTGAATTTTTCATTTCAGTTCATTGTAATTTTTACCTCTAGAATCTGTTTCCTTTTTGTAATTTCTATCTCATTATTGATGTTCTCTGTTTGGTCATACATTTTTCTCCTCATTTCCTTCAGTTTTTTGTCCATGGTTTCTTTTAGCTCTTTGAACAAATTTAAGATATCTTGTTTAAAATCTTTATCCAGTAAGTCCAATGTCTGTTCTTCCTCAGGGAGAATTTTTATTATTTTATATGTGAAAGGGCCATACTTTTTTGTTTTTTAAATGTTTTATAATCTGTTATTGAAAATTGGGCATTTCAAGATATACAATGTGGTAACTGTGGAAATCATGTTCTTCCACTTCCTCAGGATTTTTTTTTTTGCTTGCTGTGGGTGGTAGCAGTTTGTGTGCTTAGCAGCTTTTCTAAATATCTGTGTAAAGTCTGAATTCTTTGTCACATATGTCCTTTGAAATTTCTGTTCCTTTAGCTTGTGTTCTGCCAGTGTTTTGATGGCAATTTTCTTGAAAGACTGGAGTCTGAAGAGGAAGAAAGGAAGAGAGAAAGAGAGAGAAAAAAGAAAAAAGAAAAAAATTTCTTCTAATTTTTTCAGATTTTCTCTATGCTGAGCACCCTTTCAATGAATAGCAAGGTTGTTTACAACTCTACCTTAGCCTTCACTTTCTGCTTGCTCTGAGCCCAGAGATCAGTCAGAGCTGAAAGCTTTGGGTCTTCTCAGATCATTTCTGAGCATGTGTTCTTCCCTGGGCATGTATGTGGTATTCTATATTCCCCAGTAGACATGGTTGATTTTGAATGCCCTAATTTCCAAAGAATCTCTCCATATTTTTTTTCCAAGACATTCTGTGCTCTATTATTTGCTTCAGCTGTAATCTTTTGCCTCATACAGCTATGGGTTGCTTATTTGTCTTACAATGTTTTTGAGGAATGTTTGCTGCTTTTCCAACCTGAGTGAATTTGAGTTAGATGAAACAAAGACAATTACCTTCCATCAGACCTTCAGGTAGTCCTCAATTAGGTTATAAAAGACAAACATGATTCTTTGAGAGTAAGGTCTGCTCTGCTCTTTCAAGAACCTGGAACCAGGGCCCCACACTGGAAACATATCTGCCATCTGCAAGATCACTGCCCAACTAGCAAAAGTGGTGGTTCAAAAGCAGATAAAAATGCCAGGAAGATTTCTTACCATTTCTTTTAGGATAACCTTTAATGCCTGCCAATTCTATATTTTAAATAATGTTTCTGCAAATAATATTTTTGTAACAATATATTTAAGAAATATAATAATTTTAATAATTTTAAAATTTCTTATACAAATTCCACAGTTCTGTCATATAGCCAGTACATACTATATTTAAATACTGCTTTTAGATGTTATTTTGGATATTTTTTCTTCTTAATATCTTTAGCTTTTATGACTTGATTTGATGTTTGGAAAATTTGATTACTTTTTTTATCATATTGGGACATATTTCATTTTTTTGCTTGAGTTTAATTTTTTAACATTTCTCAAAGAACTGTCTTTTAAGAAATTTTTAAATTGTGTTAAAATGCACATAAAGTAAAATTTACCATCGTAATTATTTTTAAGTGTACTTCCAGTGGCATCAAGTACATTCACATTGCTCTATGAATTTGCTATGCACCACCATAATTGGTTTGTAACAGTTTTTCAAACTAATGATGAAAAACCCACTTATTCATCTTGTACATTAAGATATTGTAGTATATTGGCTGGAGTATATATACATGATCTGAGCCTTAAATATTCATATTAGATTTTTAAAAATTCATTCTAAAATGCACAGTCACCATGCTAGAAGAAAGTACTAGATAACACTTTGCTTAGAGAAAATATTTTGATCTTGTAGAAAGATCCACTATGTGGTCCCACCAATACTAGTCTAGGCTCTGATGTTAACAGAGGCTGAGTAAAACAGTAAAACCTGGGCTACAATCAAATACAGAGACTACTCAGATAGGACATAAGAATACATTCTTAAGAGTGTAAGTTCTTGAAGGTTATCAGGAATGAAAAAAACTGAGCAGAAGAATAACTGAGGACAGCTGTACTCTTGACGGCCTGGGGCAACTACTTCCATCAGTCTGCCTCCACTAATCTTAAATGTGAAGCCCTCTGAAACTTTTATCTGATGAGCAGCTCCATAATTACAGAGGAAATAAAAGTTTCTTGTGAAATTTGAGGGATATATATTTTAAGGAATTATGGTAAAGCTAAGGAGAATGAATTTAGTAACATATAGAGCAATTTCATAAATGGTAACAAAAACTATTTTCTGCTATTGTTCAATCCCAATTCCCAAACTCATTGGTGTTCACTACTCATTATTTTTGATTGAGATATAAGATGAAAACTGTATTTATACATTATGGAGCTAAAATACACTTTAGATGAAATCCAGTTCTTACAAGTTCCCACTGTAAATTACCAAAGGATTTTAAATTAAATAGTTAACGTGCCTTTCTACTTTTGGTACTGAATGCCCCAATAGATCTTCTAGGGACGTGGGATGGAGGGCATATGTGGAAATATTCTTTGCACTAACCTTTTCTGCGTTTAATTTGCACTGCATACAATGAGTACAATTATTATGCTTTTCCTGGGAGAGCTGAAACTAAATTGTAACAGCATGTTTAGAGGGAAACACATTTAAGCTATCTGAGAGAAGATAATGATTTTTGTCATCAATCTAAAATGTGTGCAATAGCATAGGTGTTCTTATTTAGGGATAACTGAAGAAGCTTATAGTTTTGGAATATTTGGTCCAGTGTCATTAGTTTCTGATGGAAGTTTGAAGGACCTGTGAGAATAACATTTTTTAAAGTTTCTCTTTAAAAGGTATAGGTTTATCAATTGCATTCATACTAGGTAGTGATGACTTTCTTGGTTACTTTTCATTAGACTTTTTGAATGATCAGGATGCATTAGACATTTTATCTTATAAGAAGACATGGAATCTGTTTGATTTTTAAATAATATTTAACTTATATTGATCACCTAAAATGTAATATGTTAAAAAATGATGTGTGATATGTAAAGATGAATAAGACAAATTCACCCGACTTCAAGGGGTTTGTGATTCAACTGGCTGCATAACACATGTGCTTGAATAAATGAGAGGTAGTTAGGTCTTTGAAAAATGGTCCAAAGAAGATAGTGATGCTGTGACTGTTTACAGAAGGACAGAGAAAGGATAGCTCTCTGGAAAGTAGTAATGTAACTTTCTTTGATTAAATCCCAGTGACATGAAAGCACTTGAGGTACTTTTCTTCTTGATTTTTCAAAATTTATGGTATAAAAAAATGCTTGGGTGAAAATACTGAAAAACTAGAAGAAGAAAGAGGAGAAATGACATTTAGCTTAGCACACAGGTGCTATGTACACAGGTCATGGTAGAAATGATTTGGTTCCAAAGACTATTCTCCCCCACCAAGGTCATGTAGAACAAACCTCCTATTTGATCTTTAGAAAACAGATCTTAGAATTTACTTGGCACTGGCAATAAGTCAGTCTTGATTTACACTTTTTAATCCAGAACTTCTTGAATTTTCATCTTAATTGCTTTTGTATTAAACTCCTGGCAAAACTAGAAAATTAAAAAAGTGTGTTAAGGAAACCTAACATTGTAACACTTATGGATAAAAATTATCTTTTTATTCTCCCTGAAACTAGTTATAATTCATTTATATCAAAATAGATCTCATTTAGATATTTCAGTTTCAACAGCATAATGAAAAAGTTATTTGAACAAAAAACTACAGCTATGAAAAAGAATTTACTTGAACATATGGACAATTAGCCACATTACTATTATAAATTTTACTATCATTTTTTTAAAAAAGCTTAGTAAAAAATAATTGTATATGTAGATCTCATTTAGATATTTCAGTTTCAACAGCATAATGAAAAAGTTATTTGAACAAAAAAATACAGCTATGAAAAAGAATTTACTTGAACATATGGACAATTAGCCAAATTACTATTATAAATTTTACTATCATTTTTTTAAAAAAGCTTAGTAAAAAATAATTGTATATAATGCATAAATCTGTTATCAATGCAGATGCCTCCTAATCCCCACTCTAAAGAGAATACGATCAGCAGGAATGTATCCAAGGATTCTTTCATATATCAGTGACAAGAACTCTTATGGAACAGGAGAAGGGAGGGAAGTTATGGTACTTTGTAGCCAAGCCTTCCCTCGGTGCCAAATAAATAAATAAATAAATAAATAAAAATAAAGATCCTAGGACTCTTTTGGTTAGGAAGATCAGAATCAATTCCAGAAAGTTTTAAAATCTGTATAAAAATAGTTTGTGACAGTGTTATTATGCCAGCTTCTAAGTCCTTCCCATCATGTGGTAGTAATTCTTATTAAGAAGTGTTCTTGTTTCTCATTACAACAAAGACTATATCTTTCTTCATCAAGCTACAACTGTAAATACAGCTGCAGAAACCATAACAAGTTAAGAAAAATTTGCATTTAGTGACTAGAAATTTCATCATAAATATTATAAAACTCTATATTAATAAATTCCAAATAATATAGGAAGAAAAAAGACAAGTAGTATATATTAAGTTAAAAATAAAGCACCTGATTTTAATATGTAGTTTGGCACCCTAATAATTATTACTGGCACATTTGTTAACACAATTATTTAAAATAAGGAATCAAAATTTTAAAAATGTTTCTTTTTAATATCATTTTTGTAAATTGGGTAGAGTTATTTACTAATAGCCTTTAAAGTGCTGACAAAAATGTTTGCTTTATTTGGGGGGAAGGGAAAGTAGATTGTATTTTCTCTTCTTGAAGTGACACTTGAATATCAAATATTTGAAGGCTGCATAAATGCCTCTTGTAACTGTTCTCTCTTTTTCCTTACATGAACCAAAGTAAAGGTGTTAAGGGGTAATATACTCATTGACCCCTTATGGAATTCTTCCTTATAAGAGCATTCAGCTCAATTTTGGGTTTCTATTTCAAATCAGATGCAAATACTGTTATTTTTATTACCTATTGAACATATCTGTTTATCTCAAGCAGCTGCTTAACCAATGGCTTTTGGCAAATCTCCCTGAGTGTTCAATCAAGGGGATGCTATGCTTTTAATTTGGGGATCTTTATGGTCGATTATGTCATAATAGTAGAGATACAGACTTTAAAAAATAGGAAAGAATTCCCTTTACCTAAATTTCCTCCTTTTTACTAAGCTCATAAAGAATAAGATGTGAAAAGGGAGGGACTGGGAATAGCAGAGGAGTAATTTGCATGTGCTTAGAACTGAAAATGTGGAATTAATGTTGCCAAAATAACTGTTGGAGTGACGTTCTCCTTTGTTTTCTCTCAAACTTAAGCAGTCTTTGGAGACTGTATATTTTGTGGGCAAAGTTAGGAGTTAAAGACTTCTAAATATTACTAAATATGTTTCAAAATAATATGTTTGTGCAGTTTGAGTAAGCAATAATTGATTGTGATGATTTTATCTCTTATGAGGTCAAAGATATTTGTGTTTACACATGTGTGGCATTTACATTTGACACATGTATATGTACACTCTGTTCAAATTAAAGCATTATAGACATTCTTAACTTAGGACACAACATAAACAGTTTAAAACTCTTGGGAATGAATGACTGTATTTTTTTTATAATTAAGGAAAATAATGGGAAAAAAAGGTGGATGGTCAGTGCTCTGGCTGATCAGTGGCCAGCCAGGTTCTGACTTCATTGACACATTTCATGGAAAGGGTGTTTTAATGAAGGATGGAATTGTAGATAATTCATTCCATGTTGTGAGGTTAACCACAAGCCTCTTAGAAATCACAAAACGTATTACTCCTGCAGATGTGCTGGAACTAAAAGCACAGATTGAAATTCTGGAAGCACTCTAGTTTTTTCTTACTTGATTTTATTGTGAAGCAAACCCTGGTTAGGTGGCCAGGTTTTCAAAAGTTTATGTAGAAATAGATTTCTTTCTGCTTTCTTTGAGAATATTTCTTTTTATTGGTATTCTGACAATACAATTGAGCTAATTTCAAAGTGGTAAATGCTGAAGGTGTAAATATGCCCCACATGTGTGCTGCTTCCTTGCATAATGTATTCACAGGGAAGCCATCCCTGTGTTGCTATTTCTCTATGTCCTGTGGCATTCTGACTCAGAAACTGCGGAGCCATCATTATCACATTACTGAGGCAGAGAACTAGTTTTGAAACATTTTTTTTTT
>NW_007729403.1:0-2945 GCF_000696425.1 Galeopterus variegatus | reverse complement strand
GTATGTGGAGGCAGAGAAATTGTTTCCACTGTTGAATTTGGACAGATGCTGTAGGACTGGGAGGGAGATGAGGAATGAGGCAAAAAGCAAGAGGCAGAGCGTTTACTTCCACCTGCTTCTCCTCTCCTCGCCACCCCCTGTTGCTCCAGGACATCAGCAATCTCAGTCGAGTGGGGAAGAAGAGACTGTGATGTATCTCAAGGTTCCAGTCCTGAAGGATTCTGTGGTTAGAAAGGATGATGACTGAGCATCAGCTTCAAGGACTCATCTCAAGAAATGGAGGTCATGGTGCTACACCCCATGCCAATATGTTTAGATGCTAAATGATATCTTGACTCCAAGTCCTTTCTCAAGAGTTTAGGTGTAAACCTGGAGAATCAGGAGAGGGTTTTTCAGTGATAATAAATTTCTTAAAATCTGGCAGAATGTGAGCTCAAGAAATTGTGTTGAATTATGGAAATTTTTTAAATAATATTTTTTCATACATGAGTTTGTGGCCTGATATTGTGGTGTGGTAACTGAATAACTATGGCATTAGAACAAAGAATCCAAATAAGACATTAATCTGTAAGATCTAATATATTATGGAGGTTGGGTGACAAAGTAAAAGAGACTGGTATATTTATAGGTAAAGTTTCAATAGGAGGCTGGACATGTCCACTTCAGAGAATAAATCTATTCTTCTGTGAATCATTACATTATGTAAGTCATAGAAAATGAACTTTAAAAAATGGAATTCTACTCATTTTTCATTCAAATCAGGAAAATATACTAATATCCATATACCTACTGGAGGTGGCACTGAAACATTCTTGGCCTCACTTGCTGCACCAGTATCTTTTCATACTTTTTCATTTCAAGTGTTATTCAACTGTGATGAATGCTAAACTCACATGTGTTCTTCCTGCTTCCCAGTAATCATAGTATATTTCCTTAGACATTTTCTTTCCTGGATGCCTTTTTTGTAACTTGCCTCCTTTGACCAAACTATTGCTATCTCCTGATTTATTCTCGATTTCACAGAGATAAAAAAAGCAAATCAGAAGAGAGCTTCTACAATGTCCCACCACATTACTTAGTGTCCCAATCACCTATGACCATATACTCTACCTCTTTGCCTGCTACTGTGGATGTACTATTCATATCCAAGCCAATATTTATACTTTTGCACTGAATCCTTTCCCTCTTGTCTACTCAAAGACCACATTTCAGAAATTCATGCCTCTTGTGTTTCATTGATTTCCCTCTTTATTGGATTATTTTTTAAAAGCTATAATACCCTCTAATTAAAAAAACAAAAGCAAAAACAAAACCCAAAAAAATCCTTTGACCTATCCTCCCATTTCCCTCTAGCTCTTGTCCTATTTCCCTATTCCATTTTAAAGCACGTTTGACAACATGGAAGTCTGCATTCACAAGTCAGTAATTATGATCATTCTCTTATGGACTTACTCCAATCAAGCTTTCTGCTTACCTGCNATTTTAGTTAATACTCAAAGTTGGTATTTCCATGACCTCATCAGCAACTCAGGTCCTTTTCACTCAATACTAAGTATTAGTTACCTTCATGGTTTCTACCTAATCAGAGCAGATCTGGATATCCCATCGTCACACACTAACATACAGAGGCAGAAAAAAGTTTTTTGTTTTTCCTTTTATCAATATTTAAGAATGAAAAAAATACTTTTGCATATCTCTCCAGCAGAACTCTTTTCAAGTCTCAGTAGGCAGTCAAGAGGAATGGGGCATACCTGTGTAGCCCAAGTCAATCATTGTCCACACAAGTCACATGAGGGTGAGTGAAGACCAGACAAAAATCAGGACTCTACAGACATGGGGAAAAAAATGACTATTGAATAAGCAGCCCACAATATATGTTACTGGCAGGAATCGTACCATGTGACAAAGAAATTAGCTTATACAATAACAATAATAATATGTTACATATTAAGCTAAATGAGTAAATAAATAAAGGGGCACTCTCTCTTAGAGAGGAATTCCAAGTAATAAATGGATAAGAACAAATGGATATAAAAGTCACTATATGNATTGATTTCCCTCTTTATTGGATTATTTTTTAAAAGCTATAATACCCTCTAATTAAAAAAAAAAAATCCTTTGACCTATCCTCCCATTTCCCTCTAGCTCTTGTCCTATTTCCCTATTCCATTTTAAAGCAAGTTTGACAACATGGAAGTCTGCATTCACAGTCAGTAATTATGATCATTCTCTTATGGACTTACTCCAATCAAGCTTTCTGCTTACCTGCTCACTCCACAGAAATTGCTCTCTTGTCCAAGTCATTAATGTCCATTACTTGCCGCATCCCATGGTCAGTTCTCACCCCCTCCACCTTTGACTTCTCTGCAGCACTGGATATAGGTGAGCTTCTCTTTCTCCTTGCAGGTCTATTTTCATTTGCACTCTACTTTCCTTCCTACTCTACCAATCTCCCCTTCTCAATCAAATATTTGGAAAAAAAATTTTCTTTTAGTTTCCACGTTGAGCATTTTTAATCTTTTGATTAAATGAAAGAATATCGTTACTAGTGAACTTACACTGCAAAAGTTTACAAAAAAATGAAGTTACCATGGGCTAACTCAACTTTATTGGAAAATTCAGTTATTAAATTTTGGTTTCTATTTCATGAAATTTAAAAAAAGAAAGGATGGTATTATTTTATATCCTGTTTATTTTCCAGTGGATTTTTGAACATATTGGGTTCAAAAAGTTTGTAAAATATTTCTTTTGACAGAGATTTAGTAAATTAGTACAGGTATTAAAGTGAAACTTGAAATGGGGAATACACAAAATTGTGACACAGATGCTACTTGTAATATCACCAAAAATTTAAAATATGGAAAAAATGATCAATCCACATTATACTAATTTGGAATTTTGATCATTTATGGGAAAGAAAAGAGTTTGCCATAGTAATAAAGATG
>NW_007729402.1:241456-241868 GCF_000696425.1 Galeopterus variegatus | reverse complement strand
TAACAGAGCTAAAAGACAACCAGCAGAGTGGGAGAAAATATTTGCAAAATATACATCCGAGGAAGGATTAATATCTAGAATATACAAGGAACTCAAACAACTTTACAAGAAAAAACCAAACAATCTAATAAAAAAAATGGGCAAAAGAGCTAAGTAGGCAATTCTCTAAGGAAGATATACAAATGGCCAACAGTCATATGAAAAAATGCTCAACATCACTCAGCATCCGGGAAATGCAAATCAAAACTACACTGAGATACCATCTCACCCCAGTGAGGATGGCTAAAATCCAAAAGACGCTGAACGATAAATGCTGGTGAGGTTGTAGAAAAAAAGGAACTCACGTACATTGTTGGTGGGACAGCAAAATGGTGCAGCCTATATGGAAAATGTTATGGAGATTCCTCAAACA
>NW_007729402.1:237234-240564 GCF_000696425.1 Galeopterus variegatus | reverse complement strand
ACATGTTCTCACTCATTGGTGGGAGCTAAAAATAAATAAATTAATTCACCCACATACACACTCACAAAAAAACCGGGGCGGGGGGGGGGGAAAGAAGATATAACAACAACTATACTTTTTTGAAGTTGTTACAACAAGCAAATGGAAAGGACATTCTTGGGTGGGAGGGGAGAGAGGGAGGAGGGAGGGAGGTGTCGATGATGGGCCATAATAATCTAATACATTGTATATTGACAAAATAAAAATTTAACGAAGAAAAAAAAAAAGAATTGTTGCTTGAAATTCCTTGTCAGTTATTTCAAGGACTTCCTGTTTTATAGGATTTAGAGTTTGAGAGTTATTGTTACCTTTTTTTGGTATTGTATTTTCTTGATTTTTCATATTTCTGGTATCTTTCCTTTGGTGTTTAGTCATCATGGCAGGGGATTTCCTGGTCGACTCGTTTGACTCTAATGTCTGGCTAGGATCCTGCAGGGACTGCCAATTTGGCATGGTTCCCTTGGTGCCTGTGGGTGGGAGGCTCAGGCCTTTCTGGGCCACAGGGACTGGCCTGGGCTGGGAGTCCAGCAGTGGCACCTACCTGTACTGATGTGGATGGCTTGGGGCCCTGTGAGCCTGGTGGCTTTAGGGCCTCTCTGGGCAGCATGCAGTGGCCTGGGCTGGGAGTCCCATGGTGGTGCCTACCTGCTCCAGTAGGGGTGCCTTAAGGTGTGTGGGCCTGGCAGCTCTTGGGCCTCTCTCCTACCTAAATAGTTTAAATGGTAGCTTTAAAAAACAGGGTCTTGGCACTAGAAACCCTAATCCCCTAGAACTAACTAGAACATAAGGCACTGAGGCTTGAAAAAAAATGTGATTCTGATGTATCGTCCTACTTGGGTCAAGCTCAGTTCAAGAGGTATTTAGGGAATTGTAAACCAAAATATTCCATCTGTAGGACTCAGTCAGGGTTAATGGAAGGAAAGTGTCAGAGTTCTGGATACAGCGGCTGGTCCCTAAGGTCTGCTCTCAGCTACAATTTTATCTGCTGTGGTATCCCAGGAGGTATGCAATTGATAAGGTGATAATAATCAGTCTGTAGGGAAAAATATCTGTAGACTAAGAAACAGAAGACATCAACAAGCTGATTTGGCTCAATTTCAATATTCTGTCTTGGAAATGTCATTATCATGACACTTATCACTGGTGTGTGTGTGCATGTGTGTGTGTGTGTGTGAGAGAGAGAGAGATTATGTATTTACAGTTTTGTTTCCCCAGTAGACAGGGAAATGTCATTATCATGACACTTATCACTGGTGTGTGTGTGCATGTGTGTGTGTGTGTGTGTGTGAGAGAGAGATTATGTATTTACAGTTTTGTTTCCCCAGTAGACAATGAATTCCTAGAGGTTCCACTTTGTATCTTCAGTGGGAAGGACACTATTTGAAACACACACACACATGCACATGGACATATAGGAAAATAAATAGTATCCTACATTGAATCCTACATTGATTTGACAGATGCTCAACTAAATACTGCAGAAGGAAGGAAAGGAGGGAGAAAGAAAAGAAACTTTATTCTTAATCTTGACTTTTCCATTGATCTTGACTTTATATTGCCTTTTCATTGGAAAAGTTAATCCTTGTATCTAAGATTCTTCATCTGAAAAATGGCTAGACAAGGCCAGCTATGTTTTGTGAAAATTTCTTGGAATTAATATTTTTTGGTTTCATTGAAATTTGTCAGTATCAAAAGAGAGAAAATTATAAAATGGACTTTTATTTGATGGACAAATTCAAATGTTGAGGAAACAAACCTTACCAATATCTGCCACAATTTCCAGACTTGTTTATGACCAGCCTTTAGTGTGGACCAAGAACTGCCTTCCTGCTCTTGTCACTGGCTGTCAGAGGGAAATGGAACAGAGGAGAACAACCCAGAGCAAGTCACTCCTTCAGTTTCTAAGAAAACTCTCCAACAGTGCCTAGCTAAGTTTCCTCCCTCCTCAACATTGCCAGAAGTTTCTAGGAGATAAGAAACTGTTTCATAGAGGGGCTTCAGAAACACAGAGATATCTGGATATTACTTATAGTCACGTGACACTGGGCAAGTCACTTAACACGTCTAAATCAAAAGTGTAAAGTATTTGTGAACTCTAAGGAACTGTACAGAAGTTGAAAATATTGATGATGATTATTGATCATTCTTATGGATGTTAGTTATTATTAAAATTACTTCATCTTTTAAGTGGGGATGCTCAGTCCATTAGCATTATTCTCTGGGAAGAAGGTCATAAAGGATTTTACTAATGCATTATCAATAAATTTTATCTTGTGATTAACTCAACCTTACACAGGGAGAGATGATGCTAAAGTAGATAGCCCAGGAACTTTGGAGTTGTATAGACATGAAAAAAATACTAACTCAATCTTTTGAAATAGGTGAGATTTTGACAAATCAATAAACATCATTGAACCTCAGTTTTCTCTGTGTAAATTGGTGTTTATATTTCACTATAAAGGTATTTTGGAGGATTGACTAAGAAAGCATGTGGTCAATTTCTTCTAGTAATGTGTTGGGAACAGAGCAGATATTTGTTCATGCAACTAAAATTTATTAAAATACCTATTACTTTCTGACAATAAAATAATCAGCAAAATACAGTCTCTGTCCTCATGAACATTATTGTTTGGTTAGTTCCTTTAGACTTCCATTTTCCTAGGTAACAGAGAATACACACTTGTGGGAACATGTATTCGGACGGTGAACATTGCAAGGGCGGCATGGATTTGTCAGTCAAGAATAACGGTCTCTGTTCCAGTGTATTGGCTGGAGCAAAAATGAACCCAATGCCAAAAGGGGCTGGCATGACTGAAGAGCAGCCTAAGTTAATCTTCACATTTTGGTGCCAATAATATTATTTGAAGATAACAAAAATTAATTATGTGAACATAGTCTGTTACTACACTCAGTTATTTTGAGATCACAAGTATTTCCTAAATATCTTTGTAGCTTTTTCATGCCTTACACAATAATTTAAGTACTGAGGAACCCAACACTTGTGAGCATCTTTAGGGAGTATTCCTTCATTTAATTCTCTCAACAAACTTATTTGAAAGTAGCATTTGTAAGCATCCCCATCGTACAGATGAGGAAATTTGAGAAATTTGTTTAGGTTCAACATTTACATATCTATATGTATACACACACATATATGTGTACATAAACACAAACATATCAGCATGGTGGTGATAACACCAAAGTCCAGGGTTTGATCCCTGTACCAGCCAGCTACCCCTCCAAGTATACATATACACACACATACACATATGTGTATATATGTACATATAT
>NW_007729402.1:235121-236516 GCF_000696425.1 Galeopterus variegatus | reverse complement strand
AAGCCTGCTCCCTTCATTCAGAAAAGGAATTGGGGGAAATACCCTAGAAATTCTTCTTCAGGGAGGTAAAAAATTGTCTGGAGATATAGTGGCAGAAATTTCTGGAAATATAGCTTCTTAGAAATTTCCCTTTCTTGCAAATTTCTGGTACAGGTAAGGCATAGAAATATGCTACCAGTTGGAAGTTTAGCTCAAACCATACATGTGAACTCTTCTTGGAGGACTCCTTTTGTCTAAACAAGTTATACTTCTACACTCCACTATAGTCAAAACACATAACTCAGCTCTTACCATTCAAGTATGAGCAAGCTCGCCTGGGGAAAGGAGGAAAACAGTCCAAAATTTGGTGGCTTAAACCCGAAGCTAGCATAGCCGCATGACCCAGGTGGATCCCAATATTCCCTTGGCCCATTTCAATTTGCCACATGGGTGAAGACAGTGTATTCAATGGGTCTGCTTGAGCTTTTCACTCCTTTGAAATTCCCAATCTCTCAGTCTGTGACATGGTAAATTGTCCTGGAGTTCGGCCAGTCCAGATCAGCAACCTTCTTTGAAATACAGGGAAAGGAGTGGAACCTAGAGGAATCTAAAGCTTCTTTCAACAGCTTACACATCTCATAGGACTTTTGTTAGGAGAAAACATGATAGGTGAACAAGTGTATATTAAACAACCCACTGTGAGGCATTTGTGAATACACCTTGTAAAACAAATTATTTAAAAAATACATTTTTTTCTAATAAATTATTACAAAAAGTCCTAGCCTGCTACTAGCTTAATTATAATTATTCTTTAAATTTGAATGATATAATACGAGCCCATTAGAATAAATACACAGTCAGAATTTGGTTTTTGTTATGTAGCTACATTATAGAGAAAAAATATTAGATATATTAAAAACAAGATATTAAAAAATATAAATGAGAATATACAGTATTACTATTCTTCTTAATATTGGGTATTCAGCAAAGTGTTCTCAATTAGGTACATCTATCCAATTAAAAATCCATGGGAACCAACATTCCCTAAATTAGAACATCAGCTGCCTCACTTTTGTTCTCCATCAAAATTATATCCAGGTTCGATACAATGTTTCAGTCACTGGCTCCTATATGCAAATCTATGTATCTATCTTCCTCTCTCCATGTACCATCTTCCATGCAACTGTGTTGAGAACAAAGCCAATTATCTAAATCACCTTTAAATACCATTTTTTCAATTAGAAAAGTTCAGCAACAGCTGATTTTTTTCAATCCTCTAAAAAATGCTCATATACTACCAAAACATTTTTGTAACTTTTTCAAAATGGGTGCACATGAATCTAGCAGTGAAGGCTTAATCCTTTCACTTTCTGGTTATACACAGTATAAGACTATTTATCTTATGAAAGAAAAAAA
>NW_007729402.1:232473-234703 GCF_000696425.1 Galeopterus variegatus | reverse complement strand
TAATCCTTTCACTTTCTGGTTATACACAGTATAAGACTATTTATCTTATGAAAGAAAAAAAACCCACAAACTAACTCAGAATTTAAAGACTAGCATGTGTTGTTCATGCTGAACAGGCTACGCCTTTAAATACATTCAAGTTGTGAGAATAATTGTTTTTGTCTTCATCGTCAATTGATCCGAATTTGAATAAGCATTAAATTACAAATGAATTGAGTTTTTCCTGTGCTATCCTCCTCTTGCTTCAAATTTATGTGCTTTGTGCTGAACCTGTATCACATATTTTACTTGAAGAGTCCCTGAGTTTTTCTTTTTATTTGCTCAATTTTATCATTGGCATAAGAGAAGATTTGACCCCATCAATTTTCTTTTTATGTCCCAATTTGATGACTGTATACTTTAAAGAGTAAATTCAAAGATTTTAATGTTTTCCCTTCTGTTGCCTGAAAGCTGTCATTCAGATAGGAGCAAAACACTGGGTTTTAAACAAATAAGAATGTTCCAGTGTGTAAATGATAGTGTAATGTAATGTGATGTGACAACTATATCTCAATGCAGAAACATGACACTGCTCTCTATTATTACTCAAAATGGGAAAAAAATATCCTTTATTCTGAGGGTGACCATATGCAAAATGCTCAATGGAATATTGCAGGATCTTCGAGATTTGGTTAAAACTTTGAACTTCTTTTTTCTTCTCTCTCTCTTTCGTATAACTTTTTTTTTTTTGTGGCTGGCTGGTAAGGGGATCCAAACCCTTGATCTTTGTGTTACAAGACTGCACACTAACCTGCTGAGCCAACTGGCCAGCCTTTGGTTAAAAACTTTGACTCTCAATTTGATACATGTTCATGTGTCAGTTATGATGGTAAGTGCATTAACAAGTTCTATGTGACAACTCCTCCCTCAATATTAAAAAAAACCCATTCAGATGGCTTATTCTTTTTTTGTGTGTGTCTTTTTTGTGACTGGTAAGGGGATCGCAACCCTTGGTGTGGTGTCGCCCACATCGTGCTCAGCCAGTGAGCGCAACGGCCATTCCTATATAGGATCCGAACCTGAGGTGGGAGCGTCGCTGCGCTCCCAGCACTGCACTCTCCCGAGTGCGCCACGGGGCCGGCCCGGTTTATTCTTTCAAAGATTGCATGGACAAAACCATGGCTCATTTTGTACTTGTTGAGGAGAAGTCCACTGAATTCTGATGCTTCTCTCCATCAGAACAAGAAACACAGTGCCTTTAAAGCTTCACAAGCAGTGATTTATTAATGGCTTTCTAAAAATGCACAGCTGTTAATTTTCTAATAATTGGAAATCAAGATATAAGAGGCCGTTTTCAAGGGTGATATTCAAGGCCTTCAAGAACATCCCTCCAAGAAACCATACACATGCACATGATTTTCATCTCTTTTTATCTCTTTGTTTCTCTTGTTAGCTTTCGTGGAGGACTTGCTACTAGCTTTTATATGCATACCTTATTTGGTTTGGGTAAACCTGATTATGATACATCATCTTGATTTTTCTTTTGATAAGTGCATTAAATTTGACATATGCCAATATTCTTCTGAGGTCCAACCACTAGTTTACTTTTTATCCTATTTATCCTATTGAGTGCTGGTGATGATCACTTATTACTAGAAGGGGTAAATATGTTTCTCACATACTACAGGGTTTACATGCAAATGGAAGGTTGAAGAGGAAAAAAAACAGAGGAATGTATTAGTCAGGGTTCTTCAAAGAAGTAGAACTAATAAGAGAAATATAAATATACAGGGAGCTAAATCTCTCTCTCTCTCTCTCTGTCTCTCTCTCTCTCTCTCTTTCTATCTTTATTATAAGGAATTGGTACACATGATTATTGAGATGGAGAAGTCTCAAGATCCGCAGTTGGTGAGCTGGAGACCCAGGAGAGCCGGTGGTGTAGTTC
Organism: Galeopterus variegatus; assembly: GCF_000696425.1. Lineage (NCBI taxonomy): Eukaryota > Metazoa > Chordata > Mammalia > Dermoptera > Cynocephalidae > Galeopterus > Galeopterus variegatus. The sequence continues at coordinate 232,779 of NW_007729402.1, read as the reverse complement.
CAGTCTGAATCCAAAGGCCTGAGAATCAGGAAAGCCAATGGTGTAAGTTCCAGTTTGAGGGCAGAAGGAGACCAAGGTCCCAGCCCAGCAGTCAGGCAGCCTTTTTGGTCTATTCAAGTTTTCAATTGGATGAGGCCCAACCAATTAGAGAAGGTAATTTGCTTCACTCAGTCTACTAATTCAAATGCTAGTCTCATCCAGAAAGACCCTCAGACACACCCACCCAGAACAATGTTTGACCAAATGTCTGGGCATCCAAAGCATTGGTCAAGTTGACATGTAAAATTAATTATCTCAAGGAGGGAG
>NW_007729402.1:230940-231606 GCF_000696425.1 Galeopterus variegatus | reverse complement strand
GTCTGGGCATCCAAAGCATTGGTCAAGTTGACATGTAAAATTAATTATCTCAAGGAGGGAGAATGAATTCAACAGATTTTAAAAAGGATTCATAGAAGAAAAGTATTTATTATGAGCTGTTATGTGTCAGGCAGTGTTCTGAATGCTTTCCTTGTTTTATCTCAGTTACTCCTGAAAGCAAACACTAGTTAAGTAGGAAAGTTGTCCTCTGTGAGGTGGTTCCTATTATTATCCTCATTAAACAGATGAGAAGACAGAGGCAGAGACAAGTTATATGATTTGCTGGAGCTCATACAGCTGATGAGTATCTGAACTGGGATTTAAACCCAAACTAACTAACTCAGAGTTATGCTATGCTCTACTCCTCTTTGGGGACAGACAATTGTAGGTAGAAGATAAGAAATGTGGGGAGAGGCATGTTCAATTTAAAAGAAAGCTCTGTAAATGATACCGAGAATCACTTCTTCTAGTACCAATTATAGGTAGAGAACTGTAATAAATATTTTGCAAGCATTAACCAATTTAACCTCCAAAATAATACAAGAAATTAGAAACAATTATATCCATTTTACAGATAAGAAAACTGAGCTGGGTTGAAATCTTAGCTGTGACATATTTAACACTATGACCTTAGATATATTTTATCAGTCAGACTCCAGCCGATTC
>NW_007729402.1:227915-230371 GCF_000696425.1 Galeopterus variegatus | reverse complement strand
CTGTGACATATTTAACACTATGACCTTAGATATATTTTATCAGTCAGACTCCAGCCGATTCTAAACTTGTTCATTCTATTATGTTGTGCTAAGGGAAAAAAATTGCAAGCCTTAAAAGTGGTAGTCAAATCAAGGCATAACCAATAAAACTTTATAAGACTGTACAGTATTTACCTAATTGCAGGGGAGCCAGATTTCCTGTAGTGCAGTAACAAGGAATACTCCTACATATGTCTCTAGCAATTCTCAGGAAAAGGTGGCTGCTATATTCTGTTAAATAGAGACATATTTCTCCCTTAATCCTATTATTGACAACTTCTAAATTTAATAACACAAATGCTCACCTACAAATAAGAAGAATAAAAGCTTAACTTGCCACAGGGGGAAAAATTTTCTAAAATGTAACAGACCCAGGAATAAGTGATATTCATGGGAAGGTTACCGCCTGAGGCTACTTGATAAACTCCAGCCCTTTCCTGTACCCACCATTTGATGTTTAAGTTTCTGATGCTGAGACTGGTTATAATAAACTGTCCAACAGTTTCTCACTTAGACTTCCCAAGAAGGTGACAAAATAAAATCAATGTATAGCTGTCAAAAGAAAGGCTCCTCATTGAATTATGTTTTGCTCAAGTCACCCATCTGAAACCAAATGTGTCCTTTACTCAATTCTTCTGAGAATTCAGCCAGTGAAACACCAGGGGGCTTCAATGATCATTTCCCATCCAAGTTCCTTTTAAGAAAAATGCAGGCAAATTCCTGAGTTGACCTTGTTCTAATAAGTCTCCTTGAGGCAAAGTCAACATAATTCTCATCCACATTTTTCTGCTGTCTTGTCGATGAATCCGTGAAATTCACAGATTAACCCAAGTCCCTCACTCAGTCATTCTAAACGTGCCAAATGTTCAAGTGTAACAAAAAATTACACATCTGGTAATTCTGCACGTTATTTATAGCCTTTCTGATAGAGGCATAATTGATTCAGAAATGTAATTTACAGCTTGGCATCTCCATTTCAAAGCCTCAATTCTATGACATCCACCAAGAGAGTAATCTCACTTTTGTGAGGAAGCAGAGATAATAATTGTAAAGAATTTTTGTATGGTAGCCTCATGCTTCTGCATAAAGTTTTTCTTGCTCCTTGTCTTTCATTTGCAAAGTGGGTAATATTCACGTCAGCCACACACTTTTAATTCCACAGACTGATTTATGGAGACATAAATGGAGCATAAAGTTGATCAACAAACCCTAGGGTGATGGCAAATGGCTAAGGCAAGTTTCTCTGGCCCTCTATTTTTAATTGCAACACTCATAAGAAAACACTCTTTAATTTAACTAGGTAATTGTTCTCTTCAAAAAGAACATTTGTTATTTAATGCCATTTTGGCAACTGCTAAAGAATGCTGGACTGTTTTCTTTATCCCTTTTGTCTCTGCCTTCCCCACCTTTCTTAAACATAAAATTGATACCTTCATTATTGCCCTAGCTCCTGCCTTTAGCATTGCTGGCCCACCAAGATCCGTGGGTCAGCTTGTTGTCAATGCAATTCATGACACTAGGAGCTATTCTACAATATTGCAACGGGCCCCTCACCATTCATTGAGCTCTACTTTCTGGACCTGCTCTTGGCTCTCTGGTTTCCATTCCTGCCTTTGATACTGGGGTCTGACACTAGTATTGCCACCCATCTAACTTCAAGCATTAGCTGTGTCCTGAGAATCCAGCTGTGATGCTTCATATCTGCAAACGTGACTTTTTTCATTATAGATGTTCGCCAAGATGAAGTCAGAATTCACTGTGGCCCTTGTGCTCTTCTGTTATTTTTTTACTTGACTCATCTTGGGAAATCAGAAATATACTTCAAAGTGTAGTACACAAAAATTACAAATAAGCCAAATATAAATGTTGTTATCATATTTGTATATTTTTCCAGTTTGTCTGCTATCTATCTAAATAATCATCATCTATTTCTCTATCATCCATATCTATTTGTCTGTCTTCTCTCTGTCTGTATGTCTATACTCTGAAATCATATTGTTAATGCAGACTTGATCTGTGATTTTCACTCAGTATCCCATCATTTCTATGTTCTTATCTATGAAAAATTTTCAAAACCTTTTTTATTTTGAAAAAGAAATGCTATCTTCCACGTTATAGATGTGCCAAAATTAATTAACCCATTTCCATATTTAGGCATTTTGATTTGTTATCAGTTATTCTTGGTATTTATAATCAAACCTTGATGAATATCTTGGTATTCAATAAAAAATTTTTATTGAGGACTTATGAGTGAGGCCCCGTTCTATGCACTGGGCATTCAACAAACAAAACTGCTGACTTTACGAATCTTAGAAAAGAAGAAGTCTAGAATGGAATAAAAAAAATACAATAATATTATTGTTTGAAAAGTGTTGAGGACATACAAAAAATACTGGATACAATTGGAAGTCAGAGAA
>NW_007729402.1:224374-227437 GCF_000696425.1 Galeopterus variegatus | reverse complement strand
ACAAAAAATACTGGATACAATTGGAAGTCAGAGAAAACCTCAAGGAAGAGGTGGTCTCTAGACCCAAATCCAAAAGATGAATGAGTTAACCAGATAACTGAAAATATTGAGAAAGGGGCCACTTTCCTAAGTGTAGTGAACAGCAAGTGCAGAGACCTGTGGGCAAGAAAAACCATGATAAGTTTGAAAAACTACAAGTAACGTACTACATCTGGAAAACTGAGTATGAGGGGTAACAGGATTGCTTGAGAATATAAGTTGGGACCAGATCACAAAAGGAATTTCACAAAATTCTAAAGAGTTTGTTTTTTATCCTGAAGACAGTGAAAGTCTTTAAAATGTTTTAAGTAGGGAGCAACATAATTGGAAATACACTACAGAAAGATCGTGGGTGGCTTTGTAGAGGTTGCATTGGTGAGGAGCAAGGTAGACAGGGAGGCTAGTTAGGAAATTATCCCCATAATGCAAACGTAGATGATGATGGCTGGATCTAAGGTAGTAGAAGACTGAGAATTGGGATGGAAAAAAAGATTTAAAAAAAAAAAGAATTAGTCTTGATAAGATGTGATGATTTTACTCAGCAGGCATGGGAGAAGAAGCAAGCAGGGATGGTGTTCACTGGGGAAATGGTGGTGCCATGTGCTTAGAGAGGCAACAAGGAAAAGAAGCCAGACTGTGGAGGCGCATTGGTTTAAAAGCTGTGAGGTATTCCTGAAGAGTAGGCAGTTTGCTATGTGCTATTTGAAAGAGAGATCTGAGTGGGGATAGAATAGAGATTTGAGAGTGAGAGATATATCAACTCTGACCATCTTATTAGAGAATTCTAGGAATGAAATTATTCTTCAAAGTTGAATTGATGCATTTGACACCATGATATCTAGAAAGGTCACAGATGTTGGCCTGTCAGCACAATAATTTGGACTTTGGACCCAGCCTGTCACTGTGTTCTTGGGGTCTATTGCTTGCAACCCAGGATATCTTTTCTCTCCATTCCACTGTTGCAGGACCATCATGTCCACAGGAGAACCATCTTATATTATGACTAATTTTTCTGATCCTCACGGGACAGGGAAAATCAAATGCATGACATCTTTGAAGTATTGTTTTAGCATTCTGAGCAGCAGCCGTAGTATTTATGCTAACAATAAACAACACAATGGAAGGAAGACATTTTTCTGGCTTCCACTCAAATTGTAGAGTCAACTGTGATTCCTAAATGTTTTAATTAATGTCGCTCAGAGGGAAGTTTTACTAAAGCAAATGAGAGGCACATTGATACATGGCCATTTATGTACTGAGGCTTATGAGAAGGGAGCTCTGACGTTCCCTGAAGATCTTACCTCTCATCCTGGAATGGATGATGATTCCCACTCTGTTGACGGGGCTTGCATTCTTTTCACTACATCACTCCTTTCCTGAAGAAAAGGAAAGGAATTAATCCACTAATCAGATGATGAGCCATTGAGTGCTGGAGAATTGGCTTTATATTAAGAAACATTGGGATTTTAGGAATGTTTATTCATATAGTTAGGCAGTTTATTAATATCCTGAAAGGACATAATGACTAGGAAAAAATAGTATATATGAATCTATTCTAAATCTATTATAAGAAGATTTGATGCCATCTACCTGAGGAGAATGCACTCTGTTTGGTTTTAAGTAATAAGTACTATTACATTTTGAGTATTTATTAAGCATCCAGGAGTTATGTTAAACACTCTATACATATGATCTCTTTTATGTCTTATCACAATCCCATGGTATGCACACTATCAACATCATCATGTCGTAGAAGAGGAAACTGACTATGAGATTAAGTAATTGTTCAAGATCATTTCTAGAAGTAATGGAACCTATATTCAAACCCAGACTATCTGATTCCAGATGAACTAGAGACTATCCAAGATTCAGGGTGAAATAGTTCAAGAGTGTCTAGGTCAGAAGTCATTTTTTATTTTCATTCTGGAGCTCCCAATAACAGCCTCACAAAGAAAGGCAGGTTAAAGAGTGATAACGGTGTCAATGTATATGAAATACAAGACAAGAATTTCTAAATGTCTTGTAAAACACACTTTAGAAGATAGCAGCCTCCTTGTATGACTTTTAGCAAGAAATAAGCAGATTGACCTTCTTGTTCTATCTATTCTTATCCTTAATTAGCAAATATTTGTCTTCTGTGAACAGAAACTGAACAGTCACTGGGGTTTAAACAAGTCATAATCCACATGAAAAGAAAACAGTAATTTCTTTTTGGGAAGCACTTGGGATTTCATTATTTGATTGGGTTCTTAAGGTCTCGACCTACTCAGTGGATACCCACTGAATCCACAGTGGATCTTTGCTAAAGCAAAAGGCCAAACACCTTTCTTTGATTAGTAAAGAGGTACTTCAGGCAGAGTCAATATGATCTCTGAAAGTAGCTGGGCTGCTCAGAAGGGCCGAGGACAATTTCCTACACCACCGAACTCTTCATTTTCAGCTTTCCATTTGCTTTCTGTCTTTGATTGACCTTTGAAAAGTTAGTCATTTTCACATTCATATAGACATATATTAAAAATTTTTCAATCGGCACTTTTAATAGCTCTTCTGTAGTGGTTGGTTCTGTCTCCCATAGAACCAGCTGGCATTAATCTCTTGATGTTTAATAATCCTGATTAATTTCCCAGTTATATTTCAATATTCATCAGTAATGAATTTTTATAAGGGGTGATCTTTGAGTCTCTCTTCTGCCATCTAGGACAAACCTGAGTCAACCTGGTATGTCTGTATATGGAAGATGAGATTTGGCATGTAAGGACTTCTAAGGTCGAACAAAGGAGGTTACCGACTGTGCTGATACATGGATGTGCTGTCAATAGTTGATGCAGCACACTAAGATCACTTACTCACCTAAAGGCTAAAAACCAGAAATGCTAGCAAATGAGCTAACAAAAGGCTGTCTCCACCTTACAATGTTGTGCTTATTTTTCAGTATTTACTGGGAAGTCTTGTGTTTCTTTCACTTCCAGCTTTCCAGTGCCTCTGTTTCCCTAGAAGCACTGACTTCAGATGCTTTTGTCAAAA
>NW_007729402.1:221245-224328 GCF_000696425.1 Galeopterus variegatus | reverse complement strand
TTCCAGCTTTCCAGTGCCTCTGTTTCCCTAGAAGCACTGACTTCAGATGCTTTTGTCAAAATAAGGCAATAAACACCAATGATAACATTATGAGGAGGTGAAAGGTTTGCAAGTGACATTTCTTTGTGCAGGGCTCTAGGTTAAGTGGCAGAATTACAAGAAGAGTCTGGGGTTCTTAAACTTAAACAAAGGTTGAGTTTCTGTGAGTGCCAGTGCCACTCTCGGTCCTTTTCTAGACTGGCATATTAAAGGCTAAGGAGCGCACTAGTGAATGAAATTGGTTAGAATGGCATGTCTATTTTTGTGTAACTGGATTCTTCACTTGTAATGCTAATATTTTAAGCAGCACTCATGACAACTGTATAGTATTCACAGACATATTCGCATTGGCATTTAAAATGGTGTGTGCTCAAAATAAATAAATAAACACACAAATAAATGAAGGGTGGCAGGGGAAGAAGACACAACAATCACAACAATTCCTTGAACTTGATAAGACAAGTGAACAGATGTGATGTGGGGGGAGGGGAGAGAGGCGGGGGGAAAGAGGAACAGGTAAAGGGTCATGAAAATCAACTACAATATATATTGAAAAGTTAAAATAAAAAAAAATCGACCCCCCCCCAAAAAAAACCCCTGTGTGTGTGGTTGGATGTGTTGTTATGTAATAATAAGAAAAGAAAAAAATAAGAGGAATTTTTGAAATCAGAAAAACTCAGGAGGGAATTACAACTCTACCATTTGCTAGGTAGGCAACTTAGACAAGTCATTTATCTCTGTATTAAATAATTCTATCCACCTACCTGATATCCAGTCCCATTTTTTTCATCTTTTCATTACTTTATTCTTTCATTTATTCATGTATTAAATACATAGCACTTAACTTTGTGTCATATCTTATTCTAAGAACTTTATAAGTATTAACTCATTACTAACCTTGATTTTATTCAGGACTTCACTCGAGTTTGGAATACTCAGTTCACTGGCTTTCCTTACAGATTGATGTAAGTTTTGTGGTTATGTGATGTAGTTTTGGACAAGGATATTAAGCTTTGGGTGAGGCTTCCAGAAAATATTTTGTCCTTCCGATAATAAGAGACAGACTTCACTGGCATGGCCCATTTCTGTTCATTCTCTCCTTTTCTATATTCCTACCTAGAATACATTTACAATGCTCAGAGGTTCAGCAGTCATCTTGAAAGAATAAGAGTAAAAGCCACATGCTGGGAATGGTGTACCAAGGAGCCTGAGTCCCTGGTGGCAATGTTGACCCTCTGCACTCCTGTCTACTGTCCACCCCAGACTTCCTATTGCATGACAAACAATGCTTTATGTGTCTGAGCCAGTTAGTCAGGTTTTCCGTAGCTTGTACCTGAACAATTCTAATTGTTAAACTCTCTCTGGACTTCATTTTGTTCTGTAAAAATGCGGACTATATTATCTGAATGAGAGGATTGTTTGGATCAAACAAGACAGAGCATGTAAAGCCCAAAGGGCAGAGTATTTTCAATAAACCCTAGTTTTCCTTGCTGTCTGGACATAAACCTTTCTCCCTTTCTCTACTTCATCACATGGGGGTAGGGATAAGTGTACAACATTAGATAATCTTGATTGTCATTAATCTTGTGTACTCATTTGTTAAGCTTTTCTTTTCTTTCTTTTTCTTCTCTTTTCTCTTTTCTCTTTGTCGCCCCTACAGCCATTGCTGTGAGGTACAGCCCACTCGATGTGTAGTCACACCAAATTTGTCTTTTAAAATTTCTTCTTATATTCAATGGCAAATTAGGGGGAAGAATAATGTTGAGGTGGGACCGGAGAATGGGGCACTGCTACATTTTTGAAAGATATGTGCTTTGATGATAGAATGTTCTGTTTTTGAGTTCCATCTCTTTGATTTATGAACTGTGTGACTATATTAGCAAGTTGCTTAACCTTTCTGAGTTTCCCACCTGGAAACAATGGAAATAAAGCTCATTTCTTAGGCTCCTTGTACATGTTAAATAAGTTAATGCCCTTGGATGCATAGTGCCCGGACATCCAAGGAGTCTTAGAAGCCTTAAGAGGAGTTCCATAAGCATTCCCTTTCTTTGCCTACGTCTCAGGTTTTTTCTAAGCCTATAGTTAGGCTCTTTTTGCTCTTGTGAGTGTTTGTGACGTCATTCCAAGAATTTGCTTAGAGCACACTCTCTCAATTAGCTAGAGAGAAGAAGGATGTCTCAGCATTGGCCAATTTCTATAAGTATGAGCTTCATTATGATGAAACTGAAATGTTACTTCAATGTCTCTCCAAAAATGATTTGCTCAAGTGATGTTTTGTACCAGGGGAAGATGGATTTCATTTGTAAAACAGAAGGCAAAATGCTTCAAACAACAAGCATTCTTTTAGATGCAGAATCCTAATAAACACTGCATTGTGGAGAGGTTAAAGTTTAGAAAACAAAATGGAAATGCAGGCAGAAAAAAGTGACAGATCTGAACTTCTAGGTCACTCCTCATTGGCTTAAGTAAAATGGAGATTTGCTGTATCTGAAATAGCCATTGACATTGGAACTCTTGCAAGTGAGTAACCCAAACAGATATTGGAGAAGAACACAAATCTTTAAGCTATTTTCCTCATTTGCAACAATGGGTGGGGCATGGAGTCAATGGCAGGAAAAAGTGTTCAAAATCATATCAAAAGATGAAATTTCCAGAAGCTCAAAAGACTAAATATTTCTGGTCACTTTTTGAAATTCTGAGAGACAGCAATATCATCTGTGTTACTTTATGAGGCAGTGGCCTCATGCGGTTCCAAAAATACCCAGAGATGAAGAGAAATATTTAGAACTATCCCCAGATGGAAAAGTTGCTTCTGAAGAAAGTGGATTCTTTTGCATCAGAGGAATTGTAGTGGATATATTTGTCATATCAGTTTAGATAGTTACTTTTGATCTTCTTAACAGATGGGGTCTGATCTGCAGGTGTCTTCTCTAGGGCTGAGACTGTGAGAGCCATTTTATGCTCGACAGCCCTCCCTCACTGAGAAGAGATTATTGGGCTAAGTTTGACACCCAATCCAAGTTGGATCAGTCACATTTTTTTTT
>NW_007729402.1:217235-220522 GCF_000696425.1 Galeopterus variegatus | reverse complement strand
GGAGCGCCGCCGCGCTTCCCAAGCGGCGCACTGTAGCAGTGCACCACCGGGCCGGCCCGGATCAGTCACATTTTTTGTATGGTAATTTATACTGAGAAAAATAGAGACTAGAAGGTGAGAGCTGAGCCAGAGCAACAGCAGATTTCTAGAAGGAAGGTCTATTGACCTCTAAAACTCAGGATCTTGGAGTTTCTCACCCTTCTGAGTCCTGAAGTAGGATGTATGTGAGAAAAATCTCCATGGCTACAGTCCACCCCTTATGACACATAGATGTGCTTTCCCATACAAGCTCAGGATATAACTCCTTCATGGTTTCCGGGGACCTTTATTCTTGAGGAGAACTCCAAAAAGAAGGAGGCTCATGGGATGAACTACAGCTCCTCCCACCGCAGTTGTATCCTGGGTCGGCTGCTGGTTCTCATCCTCTCCTCCCTTTATCTATTCCTAGTTCTCCTCGCCCTCAGCTCTTACCTTTGCAGGTCTGGGTAGCTTATATGGTGGTGTGATCAAACCTTTATACCTGAAGTGTCTCAATACTTGATAATTATTCTCTTCTCAATGCAGGGATGTTACACGTGTATGTTCATAGTTGCGATGGGCACAAGAGTAGCAGGAGACACTCAGTGGAGCACCTGGGTTCCACACCTATTTCTCCCTGCCCCTAAGCTACCCCTGTGAGTATGGTGACTTCTATTTTTATCTGATGGCCCCAGGACACAAGAAGTCCCAAGGGCCTTGGAGGCAGCTGTATCTTGTAGTTCAATGGAACAAACCCTGGTGATGAGTGCACATAAGAGTATACTCCCTCTTGGGACCAGGACCTTCAGCCTTGCATAGTCCAGAATTACAGGGGAAGGAAACACAAAGTCCTCCTGTGGGTCACTGGGAGAGAAAGTAGACGGGCCAATTCTGCTTTCATTCTTTGGTTCCCAAACCTATGTATCTTTCCTCCTGGGGAGACAGCACCATATATTGGTCTCTAACTTAATAAGTATATTATATTTTGAAGAATGATAACCCATCCTTTTAGAGTATTCCTTCCAAGCTGGCACTTTAGTTGTGCCTTTAGAAGCTGTTCCAGTTTTCCATGAATCTGGATGCCTCTGGATGGTACAGTATGTGATATGGCCAGTAAATCCCATAGTAATGAGCCCACTCCTCTACTTTTTTTGCTGTAAAGTGGGTCTCGGTTGGATGCTACGCTGTGTGGAATTTCATGTTTGTGGACCAGGAATTCCATAAGTTCCTAAATAGTGGTGCTGAAATAGGCTCTCCATGAATGAAAAGCAATTTTGTAGCTGGAATAGTTGTCTATCCTTGTAGGTGTATGAGGCACATTCTTATGGTTGCCACAATTCCTTAATCTGGACTTTGAAGCTCCCAGTGATTTAGTCTGAACCTTATTTTTTGAAGCCTGTTTTTTCCTCTTCTGCATTATGTGAAGCCTGTTCTGGTTAGCACATCAACTTTCCTATTTGGTGCCTCAACACCAGTTTGATGAGAGAAAGGAAAAAAATATAACTCACATTTACAGGGTGCCTCATGAATTAGGGGTTAGTCTTAGTATCCTTATTTATTTATTTATTTGTATGTTTGTTTTACAGATAAGGAAACCGAATTCAGAAAGAAATTCTATGTCATAGACTGATTTGCATGTTAAGAAGATACATAGAGTTATTCAGGATGAGACAAGTACTAAATGCATTCTAGTAATCCTCATAATCTTGACTTTCTGTTTTATAATGTTATCCCCAAAGAAAGATTTATATGTTAATCATTTCTTCTAGAGAAATGAATCTTTCCCTAGATCAGAACTGTGAAGATTTTTGCTTTGCAATTTCCAGAGTATCAGAAAATTGGTCAACCGAGGTAAGACTACAAAATCCCTGAGTCATAGGAAATATTAATATAGGCCTGTATGGAAATAGATTCACATTTTTGCCAGAGCTCAAAGGATTTACCATCTGGTTCAATTTGCTGAACTAAATTTGAAGAAGATCCCCTCCTCTTCCACCCCCTTTTCCTCAACAATTTTGTTATATGAAATCAAGCCCTGAGTTTTGTTTTGATTTAGCTCTAATTGGAGCCATGCTTTCACTGAATCTAATTTCAGTTGGAACTAATTACAGGGGAAAAGGTCATAGCTGTACTGAGAATATCACTCTGTTCAGAATATATTGGCACCATATAATATTAACTCTACTTCTGTAGAGATATAAATGATGACAAAAATAAATTGCCAAAACATTCTGGATCTTCCTTTTGTTTAAATCAGTAGGGAAAACATCCATACGTAGTTATTGACAAGGAAACCTTTCTTAGGTACGAATAAATACAAGCTTTTCCGTTGATTTGTGTCTATTTCCTGACAACAATCTGGGAATTGCCAAGTAAGAGGCATATTTTGTGCCTATTGAGCTTAAAATAATGATACAATTATGTTTCAATTGATGTTCCATACTTACCGATATAAAATGCTCTTTTATAATAATCTGGCAGTCTGTAGAGGGAAAAGAAAAAGACAAACAGCAATTTTTTCTTTTTTTAAAAAAAGAAATTTAAGTGCATGTGGGAAAGAGATATTTGTCCAAACTGAGAATAATTCTTTGACTTCTCAGTAGTTACATGATATCTTGGCTAATGCTATTATCTTTCAGTCCAAGGCAGCCCCATTTTCCTCATGAGACTCACGTTGGATTTTTATTAATGTGCATCTATTGGTGCATTTCTTATCTCTATCTGCTAACCAATGGCTATTACTCATCTCTGGTCAATGTCAATTAGTAATATAATATTGATGTCAGAGATAGAATATTATGAAATACAAGGTAGCAGCAGAATATACTATGATCTATGCAGAATTTTTTTCATCAATTATTCATCTCTGAGTGGCCATGTGACATTTTTCCTGTGAAATTTGAAGTGTGGATGTTTAACAACATGTCTCAATTTCCCCAACTGACCCAGAGGGAAAAACACAGATCAGATTGAGCACAGTTTCCTAACCTCCCTTCTCTGCATGAGCCTCTGCATGCATAGCCTATCTTGCTCTCTTTTGTTGGTGGTGGTGTGTTGAGAGCACTATTTTCTTATCAAGAAGGAATGAAAGGTTGATATCTTTGATTATCAAGTACTGAACACAAATAAATTAAAGAAAAATATCAGTGACTTCTAGCAACCCACCAGGGTTGAGGATTATTTGCCCTAGAATGTCAATAACATAATATATAATTTTAAGGAAGTATATTAATACTAGAGGCAACATGTAAACCCTGGGATACCCATGG
>NW_007729402.1:215010-216004 GCF_000696425.1 Galeopterus variegatus | reverse complement strand
CTTTCCCACTCAACGCACTGACATTTTGCAATGCTAGCGTGAGTAAAGAATAATCATAATACTTAGCATTTACATAGCTCTTAACAAACATCAGCTAATTAGTCCTCATGCCACCTCTGAAAGGCAAGTACTGTGTCTATTGTTTTCCATGCTTCTCGAAGTCTAGGATTGGAGAAATGTTAAGAGATTCTCAAAAAGGTTAAGAGACTCACCAAAGGTCACAAAACAAGATAGTAATAGAAGTTAAATTCCAACTGAGACATCATGTCATGCAGACATATGGACTCTTGGAGACATGAAGGCCCATTAGCCATATGACGCCAGCCTGGACTATGGGAAACACCCAGTCATGTCATGGAGAAAATGCAGTTCAGTAGCAAAAACAGGTGATGCTCATCTGTCAATATGTGATCGGAAGAAAGAAGTGGTGTGAGCCTCCATTTCTCATTCTACCCTTCTCTTTTCTGCTCTCCTCAAATCATAGAATGAAATATGCAAAGCTCTTTTCTTCTCTGGGGTAGTGTCAAACTGCTAGAATCTCCCACTGAGATATAATGTGAAAGGGGTAGCAAGTTTGACATTTATACACTATATTAGTCAATTTTCTGTTGCTTATAAGAGAATACCTGAAACTGGGTAATTTATTAAAAAATAAAATTTATTTCTGACAGTTTTGGTGGCTGGGAAGCACAAAGTCCAGGGAGTGTATCTGGTGAGGGCCTTCTTGGTGAGGGCTCTCAGCAGAGTCTTGAGGTGGTGTAGAATACCATATGGTAAGAATGGTGAGAGCCCTCATTAACAATTCACTTGCTCTTCCTATAAAACCAATAGGCCACACCCATGACAACCCATAAATCATTAACCCATTAATCCACTAATGGATTAATCCATTCATGAGAGCACAGTCCTCACAATCCAACCACCTCTTAAAGGCCCCACCTTTCAACACTGCCACATTGGGGATCAATCTTCCACATGAGATTTGGAGGGGACA
>NW_007729402.1:212852-213854 GCF_000696425.1 Galeopterus variegatus | reverse complement strand
ACATTTAGCCCATAGCATTATGCCCCTGACCCCTCAGAGCACGTGTCCTTCTCAGATATAAATACATTCATTCCATCCTCATAGCCCCAAAATCTTAACTCATTCCAGCACCAACTCAAAAGTCCAAAGTCCGTGCCACTGAGATCAAAATGAGTTATCTACTTCCAAGTTACAAAGGTGAGATGAGCATAGGGTACACTTATCTTTTCCAAGAAGGAGCAAGAGTGAAGAAGAAAGGAGTAGCCATCCCAAAGCTAGTTTGAACCCCAGCAGGGTGGACATTAAATCTTAAACCTTGACTCCATGTCCAGTATCCTCTGCACACTGATGCAGGGGCTGGGCAACCAGGTCTTTGGGCAGCCCCACCTCCATGAGCTTTCCTGGGCTCAGCCCATGCTTCAGCACTCCCAGGCTGGTGTTACACATTGATAACTCTATGGTTCTGGGGTTTTGATGGCAATCTCACTCCCATGGCTCCAGTAGGTATGGCCCTGGTGGGGGTTCTCTGCTGCAACTTAAATCACACATTTCTGCTTGGCATTGCTTTAGTGGGATCTCTCTTTGGTGGCTCCACCCCTGTGAAAAATCTCTTTCTGGGCCACCAGTCTTTTTCATACTTCTTTTGAAATCTGGATGGAGGCTTCCATGCCTGCATAGCTCTGGCATTCTGGGAGCCTGAAGACTTAACACCATGTGGAAGCTTCCAAGGCTTATGGCTCATGTCTTTCAAAACAGTGGGTCCAGCAGCACCTAGGGTCAATTTGGGCATAGCTGGAGCAGCCAGAGCAGTCAGAGTAGCTGGAGCAACTGGGATGTGGGTAACAGCATCCCAAGGTGGCCCTGAGTAGTGAGCCAGTGGAGGACTTCTAGAGCCTGTTCCCCAAAACTATTCTGTCTTCATAGGCCTCTGGGTCTGTGATGAGAGGGGCAGCCTCAAAGATCTCTGAAATGCCTTCAAGGTCTTTCTTCCATTCTGATGATGCCTTCCTTCTGTATTAAGCC
>NW_007729402.1:209793-211811 GCF_000696425.1 Galeopterus variegatus | reverse complement strand
ACAATAGCCAAGAGTTGGAACCAGCCCAAATGTCCATCATCAAATGAGTGGATAAGGAAACCGAAGTATATCCAAACAATGGAATTCTACTCTGCTACAAAAAAGAAGGAAATACTACCATTCACAACAACATGGATGGACTTAGAGAAAATTATATTAAGCAGTTCACCACTCTTAAGTTTCAAATTCCTTAAAGCCCTCAGGCATGGACACAATGCAGCCAAGTTCTTTGCCAGTTCATAACAGGGGTGACCTTTGCCTGTGCTCCAATTTCCAATAAGCTCCTCCTTAATGCCATCTGAGACCTCCTCAAAATGGCTTTTATTGTCCATATATCTATCAGCATTCTGGTCACCACCATTTAACCAATCTCTAAGGCATTCCAAACTTCCCTAATCTCCTTGTCCTCTATGCCTTTAACAAGATCTAGTCTTTTTCTAGCCTCTGCTTCTAAATTCTTCCAACCTATTCCCATTATCTAGTTCCATAGCTTCTTCTCCATTTTCAGGTCTTCATTATAAGCAGCACCCCACTTCTTGGTACCAATTTTCTGTGCTAGTCTTTTTTCTGTCACTGGTAACTGAATACCTGAATCTGGGTAATTTGTAAGGAAACAATACTTATTTCTTACCATTTTGGAGGCTAGGAAGTCCAAGATCCAGAACTCACCTGGTGAGGACCTTCTTCTTGGTATGAGTCTTTACAAAATTTTGTGGTGACCCATGGGAAGAATGGCAGAAGAGTTTTTTCATGTGCTCTCCCAATAAAGCCACAAATCCACATCCATTCATCCATTAACCCATGGATCCATTCACCTTCTAAAGGCCCCAATTTTCAACACTGCCCACTGGGGATCAATCTTCCACGTGAGTTTTGGGGGGGACAAACATTCAACCCATATCAGAGACCTAAGAAAACTCAAGAGAAATGATAACTACCTGGCTAATATATCCTACTTGCAAAACATACACACACAAACCAAAATGCACAATGAAAAACCTAAAACAATTAAACAACAACAAAAAAATCCCCTAAAGTTTGCCTATTTAAATATGTGAAAATGTCTTCATTTACATAAAGAAAATTCTTTTTAATAGATATCAATTTACATGAGCTAGCAATATATGATAAAATACATTTTAGAAGTACAGAACTGACTTTCAGAGGTGAAAAAGGTAAGATGGGGGACTGAGTTCATAGTAGGCATTAAAAGATATTTGTAAATATCATGTACTAAAAACTCAGATTTTATTTTCTTAAAAACCACAGAGCTTCTCCATAGCTCTTTACCATTACTAATTAACAATGCTAGAAAAAAATTTTTGTTTGACATTCTGAAAAGGAAAGCTTGTTTGCCTTAACATTACTAATACCTGTAGTAAGTTAGAAAAACAAAACAAAACGACCCCCGAAAACTTCAGATAGGGAAGGTCAGATGGAAAAGGCAAACCTTACTAAATTGTGCAATGTTGTTAACACACTAGTTGCTGGAGAATTCTGCCTGCCACTCTGGCTTACCTCCTTAAAACACCTAGTGCTGATGTGACAAAATCCCTTGGTTTGTAGAGCAAAAATGAGGCAATCTGAGAATTTCTAAAAAATCTTATGAAAGAAAAAAGGAAAGTAGAGACAAATTATAAACCATAAGACCATAGGAAGCAAGAAAATCTGCCCACTTCTCAAACTACAAAAACATTAAGATAAATCAGATTGTTTATAAAGCCCAAGATATCTATTTTCTGGCTCCAAATAGCTGGCACACCTTTCCAGGCATTTTGCCTGTGTTGCATGTTCAAGATTACACATCTTGGATGAGGTAGGTCTGGACTATTTTTTAAACTATCTTAGTTGGTTGATAGTCCACACTATCATCCATTCATCAATATGGATATATTTATTCTTAGCCGAATCTGATATAACTCAAGTTCAGAGGTTCACGTTAACCTGTTGGTTACTCCTGTGTGGCAGGTAGATTTAGAGTGATAATAGTTAATGAACTTCTCCTTTTTTTTTTTTTT
>NW_007729402.1:208102-209114 GCF_000696425.1 Galeopterus variegatus | reverse complement strand
GTCTTTTTCCGTGTCCGGCAACGGATCACAACCCTCAGTGTCGCCCCCGCACCGGACTGGGGACCGGCAATGGGATTGCAACCCTCGGGGTCGCTCCCGCGCCTCGCTCAGCCAGTGAGCGGGAACCGGTCTGTATGTGGGATCCGAACCCTCGGGCGGGAGCGCCGCCGCGCTCCCAAGCGCACTATCCAGTGCGCCACCGGTCCGGCCCATGAACTTCTCCTTAAAATGCCATTTTTTTTTTGTTTGCCAGAGATTCATAAGGCCTGTTGGAAAAAGAACTATATTTGGCAATGACATGGCTTGCCACTGAGCTATGGTAAGTGGTGTTAGAGACCCGGCATATCGTGGTCTGACCTACCACCCTCAGTGTGTGGTCTGAGAGTACACTGCATAAGAGCAGACATGCTAGCCATCAGAAGAGGAACACACGAAGAAACCCACTGTGCATCCAGACGTTGTTGGCAATTTTGAATTGTTCATGGTGAACTTTTAAATTACTTTTCTATGTTCAAAGGTGGGATGCAATTTAGAATGACTTTAAACGAGACAATTCTGATTTTTTGTGAAATCGTCATAAATCAAAACAGTTCTGAGGCATCAACACATAGTCTTAATCATCTTGTAATAAATCACTCAGAGTTCAAGGGTATAGGTGGCACTTTATAATCAAGTAATAAAAGGTTGCTTTATCTACCCACATATCTTTGTTTCAACCAGCACCCAGCTTCCCAGCACATTAGTGTCACATGGTGCTTTTTGTCTGATAGGACAGAAATGTATTTGAATCACTAGTATGTTCGACTGAAGGCAATAGGGTAGCCACTTTTGATTATGAAAAGGCTCTCTCTCAAAGGTGTTATATATTTGTTATATTCTGGTGCCTTGCTTATGTAAATTAGTAATCAAATATTCTAAATGGGTGATGGAAAATAATTTTATCTACTGCTAGCATCCTAAATCATAGTTGTAAGGTTTAAAAAGTCTGATTGAGGAATTTTGTTAAAATATC
>NW_007729402.1:201183-206757 GCF_000696425.1 Galeopterus variegatus | reverse complement strand
ACATGGTCATATGGTATGTGTATGTTTATCAGACAGCCAAAATTTTCTAAAATGACAGTAACTTTTATATCAGTGATGTATAAGAGTTCCAAGTGCACATTTGCCAGCACTTGGTATTATATCTCGCTATGTTTTTAATTTGCATTATCAGTGATGTATAAGAGTTCCAAGTGCACATTTGCCAGCACTTGGTATTATATCTCACTATGTTTCTAATTTGCATCTTCATAATGACTAATAATGTTAGGCATCATTCATATACTTATTTTCCATCCTTCTTTGTTGAAGTGTCTGTTTAAATCTTCTGCCACTTTAAATTGTGCTTGCTTTATTGAGTTTTGAGAGCTCTTTATACATTCTGGATAGATGTTCTGGATACAAATTCTTTGCCAGGTATGTATTCTACAAATATTATATCTCAGTCTGTGGATTGCCTTTTCATTTTCTTAACTGTCTTTTGCAGAGAAGTTTGTAATTTTGATTTATCCAATTTATCAATTTATTATTTTTTTTTTCTTTTATAGATGAAGATTTTGGTGTTGTATCTGAGAAATCTTTGCCTAACTCAAATATTTCTCCTATTTTTCATGTTAGAAATTTTATAGTTTTAGGTTTTATTTTTATGTCTGATACATATATATTGTGTTGATTTTTAAGTATTATGTGAGGTATGGGAAGAGATTCTTCTTTTTCTTTTTCTCTCTTTTTTTGCATATGTATACTTACTTGTTCCAGTAGCATTTGTTGAAAAGACTTTTTTCTCCATTGAATTGCCTTTGCATCTTTATCAAAATCAATTGATGCTAGCTGAACCGTTTCATAGATGCCTTTTATCAAATTGAGAAATTGACTATTACCACTCTGTTGAGATTTCTAAAAAATCAAGAATGGATGCTGGATTTTGTCAAATGTTTTTACCTGTATCTGTTGAGATAAAAATATGATTTTTGTGATTTTTTAAATTTCGTGTATTAATATAGATTTTCCAATTCTAAATCTTCCTTTCATCCCTGAAATAAACTCCACTTGGTCATATGAATATTATTGTTATTTTTTATTGGGGGGAAATTCACATAACATACAATTAGCCATTATATGGCTGTACAAAGTGGGCAATCCAGTGACACTTAGTGCATTCACAATGTTGTATAACCATCATCCCACTCTAGTTCCAAACTTTTTCATCACTTTATAAGAAAGCCTCAGTGTTCCAATGAAGTTATCACTCCTCATTGCTCCCTACTACTAATCTCCTGGCAACCACTAATCAACTTTCTGTCTCTACGGATTTGCCTAGTATGTATATTTCATATAGAAGGAATAGTACAGTATGTGTCTTTGTGTCTGCCTTCTTTTACTTAGCCTAATGTTTTCGAGATTCATCCAACTTGTAGCATGTATCAGTAGTTCATTCTTTTTTATGGCTGAATAGTATTCCATTATATGTCTATATCACAATTTGTTTATTCATGCATCTGTTGGTGGACATTTGGCTTGTTTCTACTTTTTGGCTATTATGAATATTGCAATATAAACATTTTGTACAACTTTCTGGGCAGATATATGTTTTAGTTTCTCTTGGGCATATACTTGGAATAGAATTACTGGATCATATGGTAATTCTATTTAGCTCTTTGAGGGACCACTGAACTGTTTACCATAGAGGCTGCACCATTTAACATTTCCTCCAGCAATGGAAAAGGGTTCCTATTTCCTCACATTGTACATCCTTTCCAACACATTTTCTGTTTGTTTTTGTTGCTCTGTGTGTGTGTGTGTGTATACATATATGCATCCTTGGGTCTGTTAAATGGTAACTCATGGTGATATCAATTTAAATTTCCTTAATGACCAATGATATTGAATATCTTTTCATGTACTTGTGGGTCATTCGTTCATCTTCTTTAGAAAAATGCTCAAGGGCCGAGCCTGTGGCGCACTCGGGAGACTGGTGCACTCACAGTGCTCACTGGCTGAGCGCGGTGGCAAGCGCAGCAGTGCTCCCGCCGCGGGTTCGGATCCTATATAGGGATGACCGGTGCGCTCACTGGCTGAGCGTGGTGCGGCTGGTCTCAAAAAGGACGAAAAAAAAAAAAAAAGAAAAAAAAGAAAAATGCTTAAGTTCTCTGTCCATTTTTAAATTTAGTTGATTTTATTTCTGCTGTTGAGTCATGAGTGTTTTTGTGTATTCTAGATACTAACCCCTTATCAGATAAATTATTTGCAAATATTTTCTCCCATTCTGTAGTTTGCCTTTTCACTTTCTCGATAATATGATTTGATGCAAAAAAGTTAAAATTTTTTTGGTATATTTCTTTCAATACAATTTTGTTGGTTTCTGTGTAAAGGTATTGCACGTCTTTCAGTAGAGTCATTCTTAGGTATTTTATGGAATTATGAACAGGAACGTTTTAATGTTTAAATTTCTTTTCCCCCTAGCTTTATTAAGGTATAACTGATAAATAAAAAATATAACGTTTTAATGTTTAAATTTCTTTTCCCCCTAGCTTTATTAAGGTATAACTGATAAATAAATAAAAAAAAATATATTTATGATGTACAACATGGTATTTTGTTATAAGTATACATTGTGGAATGGCTAAATCAAGCTAATTAACATATGTGTTACCTCGCATTTTTTTGTCATGAAATCTTAAAAATCTATTCTCTAAGCAATTTTCAAGAATTCAATACATTGTTATTAACTATATAGTTGCCATGCTGTGCAAAGATCTCTCAAACTTATTCCTCCTGTCTACCTAAAATTTTGTATCCCTTGACCAACATCTCCTTAACCTCCCACCCCCCACTACCTAGCCCCTGCTATCCACCATTATACTCTTTGCTTTTATGAGTTCAATTTCTTTAGATTCAGCATATAAGTGAAATCATGTGGTATTTGTCTTTCTGCACCTGGCTTATTTCACTTAATATCATATCCTCCATATTCATCCATGTTGTCACAAATGACAGGATTCCCTACATTTTAAAGGCCGAATAGTATTCCACTGTGTATATATACCACATATTTTTTTTTTTTTTGTCTTTTTTCGTGTCCGGCAACGGATCGCAACCCTCAGTGTTGCGCCCGTACCGGACCGGGACCGGCAATAGGATCGCAACCCTCAGTGTTGCGCCCGTACCGGACCGGGACCGGCAATAGGATCGCAACCCTCGGTGTCGCACCCGCACCTCGCTCAGCCAGTGAGCGGGAACCGGTCTGTATGTGGGATCCGAACCCTCGGGCAGGATTATGTGGGATCCGAACCCTCGGGCGGGAGCGCCGCCGCCGCGCTTCCCAAACGGCGCACTGTAGCAGTGTGCCACCGGGCCGGCCCCTACCACATATTTTTTTAATATGTCAATTAAAACTTTTTTTATTTTATTTTATTTAAAAAAATTTTTTTTTTGGCTATCAGCATGGTCTTTATTCCATACTCAAATTCCCGAGCCACAATAAACCATAGCAATAGCAGCAGTAGTGCTCCTGCCTAACATAACAGTCTCTTCTGTGATAGAAAACATCCCTGTACTGTCCCAATATGGGGAGAAACCAGTGTTTCATGGAATCTCTTTTTTCTTTTTTTTCACCTAGTTGTTACTTTTATTATTTATTTATTTTTTAACTTATTTTTATTTTTTTTATTAAGAATATTCATGAAATACAAAGCTAATTGTCTCCCCTCGTGCCCATGGTGTGAGGGCCAGATTCATACTGGGAGCATACCCCTTATCAGAAATTACATTTGTACCCTGTGTCCTCACCCAATTATCCCCCAACCTCCTTCCCACTCCTCCTCTCCCCCTTAAACCCTTTGTAACCCTAGGAATGTTCCTTCCCTCTGCAAGACCACGGCACTACTGTCGTCTTTCTTTCCTTCCTTCTTTCTCTCTTAGCTCCCACATATGAGTGAGCACATGCAGTATTTATCCCTCTGTGCTTTGCTTATTTCACTGAACATAAGTTTCTCCAGTTTCATCCATGTTGTTGCAAATGAGAGTATTTCATTCTTTTTTTATGGCAGAGTAGTAGTCCGTGGTGTATATATACCACAGTTTCCTTATCCAGTCATCCATTGATGGATATTCAGGTTGGTTCCATATCTTGGCTATTGTAAACAGAGCTGCAATGAACATGGGAGTGCAGGTATCCCTTCGACATGATGATTTCCATTCCTCTGGGTACATACCCAGAAGTGGGATTGCTGGATCATGTGGAAGATCTATCTGTAGTTATTTGAGAAATCTCCTCTGGGTATATACCCAGAAGTGGGATTGCTGGATCATGTGGAAGATCTATCTGTAGTTATTTGAGAAATCTCCATACTGTTTTCCATAGTGATTGTACTAATTTACAGTCTCACCAACAATGCACACCCTTCTCTCCACACCCTTGCCAGCATTTCTTATTCACTGTCTTTTTGATCATAGCCAGTCTAATTGGAGTGAGGTGGTATCTCAATGTGTTTTTAATTTACATTTCCCTGAAGACTAGTGATGTTGAGCATTTTTTCATGTATCTGTTGGCCATTTGTATGTCTTCCTTTGAAAAATGTCTATTCAGCTCCTTTGCCCATTTTTTAATTGGGCCATTTGTTTGTTTAATGTATAATTGCTTGAGATATGTATATTCTGGATATTAATCCCTTGTCAGATGCATAGTTAGCAAAAATTTTCTCCCGTTCTGTAGGTTGTCTTTTCACTCTGTTGATTGTTTCCTTTGCTGTGTAGAAACTTTTTAGTTTGATATGGTCCCACTTGTTTATTTTTTCTTTTGCTGCTTGTGCTTCTGGGCTCATATTCATAAAGCCTGTGCCCAGACCTAATTGCTGCAGTGTTTCACCTATATTTTCCCTTAGTAATTTTACAGTTTCAGGTCTTATAAAGTCTTTAATCCATTTTGAGTTGATTTTAGTGTATGGTGAGAAATGCATATCTAGTTTCGTTCTTCTGCATATGGATATCCAGTTTTCCCAGCACCACTTGTTGAAGAGGCAGTCTTTTCCCCATTGTAGACTTTTGTTGCCCTTGTCCAATATCAGATAGCTGTAAGCCTGAGGAGTGATTTCTGGGTTCTCAATTCTACTCCACTCCTCTGGATGTCTATTTTTATACCAGTACCATGCTGTTTTGGTTACAATAGCTTAGTAGTATAATTTGAAGTCAGGTAGTATTATGCCTCCACCTTTATTTTTTTTGCTCAGGATTTCTTTGGCTATTCGAGATCTTTTGTTTTTCCATACAAAAGGTAAGACTGTTTTTTCTATTTCTGTGAAGAATGTCATTGGCATTTTGATGGGGATGGCATCAAATCTGTAGATCGCTTTGGGTAGTATAGATATTATCACAATGTTAATTCTTCCAATCCAAGAGCATGGAATATCTTTCCATCTTCGTGTGTCTTCTTTAATTTCTTTCAGAAGTGGTTTGTAGTTCTCGTCATATAGGTTTTTCACCTCCTTAGTTATATTGATCCCTAGGTATCTTATTTTTTTCATGACAATTGTAAATGAGCTTACTTTATTTCTCTTTCTGTTAATTCATTATTTGAGTATATAAATGCTACTGATTTGG
>NW_007729402.1:198158-200620 GCF_000696425.1 Galeopterus variegatus | reverse complement strand
AGGATTTTAGCATCTAGGTTCGTCAAGGATATTGGCCTATAATTTTCTTTTTTTGTTGTGTTTTTATCTGATTTTGGTATCAGAATTATGTTGGTCTCATAGAATGAGTTTCGGTGAGTAGTGTCTGTTTCAATTGTTTGGAATAGTTTGAGGAGAATTGGTATTAACTCCTCTTTAAAAGTTTGATAGAATTTAGCTGTAAAGCCATCCAGACTCAGATGTTTTGTTGTTGGAAGATTGCTGATTATTGCTTCAATCTCCTTGCTTGTTATTAGTCTGTTCAGGTTTTCGATCTCCTCTTGGTTCAGTCTTGGTAGTTGATATATGCCTAGAAACTTATCCATATCTTCCAGATTTTTATATTTGTTGTCATACAATTGTTTGTAATAGTCTTTAATGATTCTTTGTATTTCTGTGGTATCAGTTATTATGTCTCTTCATTTCTGATTTTTATTATTTGGGTCTTTTCTCTTCTTCATCTTTTTTTGTTGTTGTTGTTGTTAACCTAGCTACTGGTTTGTCTGTTTTATTTATCTTCTCGAAAAAACAACTTTTTGTTTCATTGATCTTCTCAATTGTTTTGTGGGTGTCAGTTTCATTTACTTCTGCTCTGATCTTAATTATTTCTTTCTGTCTGCTACCTTTAGGTTTGGATTGTTGTTGTTTCTCAAGTTTTTGAGGCATAGTGTCAGGTCATTTATTTGAAGTCTTTCCGTTCTTTTGATGAACCACTTCTTGCAATAAATTTGCCTCTTAGTACTGCTTTTGCAGTATCCCACAGGTTTCGGTATGATGTATCTTTATTTTCATTAGCTTCAAGAAATTTTTTGATTTCCTGTTTAATTTCTTCTTGGACCCATAGGTCATTCAGAAGCCTATTATTTAGCTTCCATGTATTTGTACAGCTTCCAGCATTTTGCTTATTGTTTATTTCCAATTTTAGTCTATTGTGGCCTGAAAAGATAGTTGGAATGATTTCAATTTTTAAAAATTTGCTGAGACTAGATTTTGTGACCTAATATGTAGTCTATCCTGGAGAATGTACCATGAGCTGATGAGAAGAAAGTGTATTCTTTAGTTGTTGGGTTAAATGTTCTGTATATATCTTCCAAGTCCAGATGGTCTAGGGTGTATATTAAATCCTATGTCTCTTTGTTGACTTGTTGCCTGGAAGATCTGTCCCATACTGAGAGGGAGTGTTCAGATCACCCACTATTAAAGTATTAGGTCCTATTTCTTTCTTTAGGTCTAAGAATATTTGCTTTATATATTTGGGTGCTCCATTATTGGGTGTATACATATTTATGATTGTTATGGCTTCTAGGTGGATAGATCCCTTTGTCATTATATAGTGGCCTTTTTTGTCTTTTTAAACATTTTTTGGTTAAAAGTCTATTTTGTCCAATATAAGACTAGCTACTCCTGCTCATTTTTTGTTTCTATTTTCATGGTATATCTTTTTCCATCCCTTCACTTTTAGTCTATGTGTGTCTCTACAGGTGAGTTGGGTCTCTTGAAGACAGCATATACTTGGGTCTAGCTTTTTAATCCAGTCAGTCAGTCTGTGTCTTTTGAATGGGGAGGTTAGTCCATTCACATTTAGAGTAGTTATTGAAAAGTGTTACTTAGTTCTGGTCATTTAATTGCTTCTTGTTTAGATGGTTTTAACATCTTTTGATCATTATTTCCCCTTTCATTTGTCTTCAATCTTAGTTGGGAATTTAAGGTGGAATGATTTAGTTTCTTTTTCTTTCTTTCTGGCATTTTCGTTTTAACTGTGGGTTTTGCTTTTTCTTTTGCATTTGTGGTGGTTGTCACCAGTATTCAGATTCTAGATAAATGACTCCCTTGAGAATTTCTTGCAGGGCTGGTCATGTGGGGGTGAATTCCCACAACTTTTGTTTGTCTGGGAAATATTTCTCCCTCATTTCTGAAGGAGAGCCTTGCTGTGTAAAGAATTTTTGGCTGGAAATGTTTCTCTTTTAGTGTTTTGAATATATCATTCCATTTTCTTCTGGCCTGTAGAGTTTCACTTGAGAAGTCTCCTATTAGCTTGATGGGGATTCCTCTATAAGTAACCTGATGCTTTTTTCTTGCTGCTTGTAGAATTCTTTGTCTTTGAGCTTTGCAAATTTAACTATAATGTGTCTTGGGGAGGATCTTTTTGGGTTGAATCTGTTTGGGGACTTTTGAGCTTCCTGGGTCTGAAGGTCTGTATCCCTCCCAACACCTGGGAAGTTTTCTGTTACTATTTCCTTGAGTTGGTTTTCAATACCTTTTCCTTTCTCCTCTCCTCAGGAATACCCACAATTCAGATGTTAGAGTACTTGAGATTGTCTGCTATCTCTCTTAGGTTTTCCTCATTATTTTAAATTCTTTTTTCCTTTTTTTTTGTCTGTCAGAGTTATTTCAAAAAGACCATCTTCAAGCTCTGAAATTCTTTCTTCTGCTTGCTCTACCCT
>NW_007729402.1:174258-195989 GCF_000696425.1 Galeopterus variegatus | reverse complement strand
GAAGGAGAAATGTGCCCTGGTTTCCTCTAGTCCACCGTCTTCCCACAATCCTCTACCAGTACAAGCATTTTATGCTATATATTTTCTTCTAAACTTTACTTACATAAAAAAAGGTATTATATATTGTGTTTTAACTTTTCTTGTTGAAAATATTTTCAAGTTTTTCTTGTGGCTTCCTTTTTGTCTCTTGAATTAGTTAGAAGTATGTTGCTTAATTTCCAAATATTTAGGAATTGTCAAGATAATATTTCAATTACTAATTTTCAGTTTAATAACGTTTCCTCAGAAGACATATTTTATATAATTTCAATTCTTTTAAATCTGTTAAAATTTATTTATGACCTAGAATAAGGTCAGAATATTTCATGTGTACTCCAGAATAATATTTTTTTTCTGCTATTGTTGGGTAGAGTGTTCAATAAGTGAGAGTTAATTTTATTGATAGTATTGTTCAGGTGTCCTATATACAAGTGAATACCATGCCTGCTTTTCCTATTGATTACTGGGAAAAGAAAGGAACTTGTGAATTTTTAAATTGTCTTTTGATTTTGATTCAACTGTTTTTGAAGCTCTGTTGTCAGGTGCATAAATGTTTAGGATTATGAAGGCCTCTTGGTAAATTGACCTTTTATCATTATGTAATGTCTCTCTTTGCTCCAGGTAGTATTTCTTTTCCTGTAGTCTTCATTGTCTGATATTATTATAGCCACTCCACCTTTCTTTTGGTTAGTATTGTTATGGTATGTTTTCTTCCATACTTTTACTTTTAGTGTATCATTGATTTTATATTTAAAGTAAGGTTCTTTTGACAGCATATAGTTTGTTACTCCTTTTTATCCAATCTGATAATCTCTGCCTTTCAAATGGTATTATAGATTCCTTACATTTAATACAGGTATGACTATATTTGGATTAAAATCTACTATCTTGCCAATAGTTTTGTCATCGTTGTTACTCTGTTTTTTTTCCACTTTCCCATCTTTTTTTTCTCCTTCTTTTAGATCAAGTATTTTTATGATTTCATTTATTCCCCACTATTGGCTTATTGTTTATGTCTCTTTGAAAAATTGTTTTGGGAGCTGGCCTGTGGCTCTCTTGGGAGAGTGTGGTACTGTATTTTCTTTAGATAGTCAGTTATCTTTTAGATTAAAAGTAGAAAAAAGAGTTTAATATTTACTTAAAAAAAACTATTTCCAGCACTCTTTATTCTTTATTTATATTCAACTTTCTATCTAGTACCTTACATATTTACCTAAAGACCTTTATTTAACACTTGTTGTAGTGGAGATTAGATGGAAATAAATTATTTCAGTTTTTTTCCTGCAAAGTCTTTATTTCTCCTGTGTTTTTTGAATTTTAAGAGGTTTAAAAAAATAGTATATTTCAGATATGTTCATTATCAGATATATTATTTGCAAATATTCTTTCACTCTGTAATTTTTATTCTTTTAAAATTAATAAGGGTTTGCGGGGGTGGGTAACAGAAATTGGTAAAGGGCCACAAAAATAATTACATTGTGCAATAACAAATATAGTAATAAAAATAAAATAAAATTAATAGACTTTATTTTTCAAAGCAATTTTAGGTTTACACAAAAATTAAGCACAAAGTACAGAGTTCCCATAAACCTCCTCCCTGGCCCACCCCCTTCACAGTTTCTTTTATTATTATCTTGTATTAGTGTGATACATTTGTTACAGTTGATGAACCAATATTGATATATGATTATTAATGAAAACTCAAAGTTTACATTAGGGTTCAGTCTTTGTATTATACCATTCTATGTACAGGTTTTAGACAGATGCAAAATGTCATATATACACCATTACACTGGCATAAAGAATAGTCTCACTTTCCTAAAAATCCCCGGTGCTCCCTCCTTTTCTATCCCTGAGCCCCTGGCAGCCACCATTCTTTCTACTATTTCTATAGTTTTGTCTTTTCCAGAATGTCATCTATTTGAAATAATAAGGTATGTAGAGTTTTCACAGTGGCTTCATTCTCTTAGCAATGTGTATTTCACATTTAGTCATGTCTTTTCATAGCTCAATAGCTCATTTCCTTTTATCTGGAATAATTTCCACTGTAGCACAGTTTGTGTATACATTCACCCCTTTAAAGATGTCTGTCTGGGGGCCGGCCCGGTGGCGCACTGGATAGTGCGCTGCTTGGGAAGCGCGGCGGCGCTCCCGCCCGAGGGTTCGGATCCCACATACAGACCGGTTTCGCTCACTGGCTGAGCGAGGCGTNAATGTGTCTTGGGGAGGATCTTTTTGGGTTGAATCTGTTTGGGGACTTTTGAGCTTCCTGGGTCTGAAGGTCTGTATCCCTCCCAACACCTGGGAAGTTTTCTGTTACTATTTCCTTGAGTTGGTTTTCAATACCTTTTCCTTTCTCCTCTCCTCAGGAATACCCACAATTCAGATGTTAGAGTACTTGAGATTGTCTGCTATCTCTCTTAGGTTTTCCTCATTATTTTAAATTCTTTTTTCCTTTTTTTTTGTCTGTCAGAGTTATTTCAAAAAGACCATCTTCAAGCTCTGAAATTCTTTCTTCTGCTTGCTCTACCCTCCTGCTCAAGCTCTCAGTTGTCTTTTTATTTCATTGAGTGAATCTTTCATTTCTAGAAGTTCTGCTACACTCTTTTTTATGGTATTAATCTCTTTGTATATTTCCTCCTTCATATTCTGGATGTTTTTTTCTTGTTTCATTGTGTTCTCTAATTGAGTCTTCCTTTATTTCTTCAAGTTTTCTTGAAATCATTGCTCAAAACTTTTTTTCAGACATTTCAAGGATTCCCTGATCCATGGGGTCTGACTTTGGAGCATTATTGTATTCTTTTGATGGTGTCATTTCTTCTTGATTGTTTGTACTTCTAGTATTTTTTAGCTGACACTTGGTCCTTTGGTAGAGGGCTTGCTTCTTCTATCACACTGAGGTTGGCTGTGGAGTGGCCTTGGTTGCTACTATGGAGGTGAAATGTCTTTGCTTGACAGTAGGTGTGGTGGTGGTTATATTAAACCACCTTGGTTACTGTTCCAGACTCTGTGGTCATAGAAGGAGCCCCTAGTGCCATGCAGTTCTGCTGGGCACACCTTGGCAGATCAGACCCTGCAGGCTGGGGCTCACCCGCCCTGTGTCTGAGGAGGGGTGAGGGGCCACGTCCAGCTGTGCAGTTCTGCTGCTGCCACTGGTGCCACTGAACTCACCTCAGGTGGTGTGGGGTTCAGGGTGTGGGGGCCATATTGTCTGTATCCATTCATTGATTTAATATCTTGGCTGTTATGAGTAATGATGCAGTGAAGGTTGGAGTGCATATGTCTCTTCAACACGTTGATTTCATTTCCATTGGATGTATATCCAGTAGTGGGATTGCTGAATCACGTGGTAGTTCTATTTTGAAGTTTTTAGTGAACCTCCATACTGTTTTACATAATGACAGTACTAATTTACATTCCCACCAACTGTGTGTACAGGTTCCCTTTTCTCTACATCCTTGCCAACACTTGTTACCTCTCGTCTTTTTCATAATAGATTAGTAACAGATAGGAGGTAATATCTCATTGTGGTTTCAGTTTGTGTTTCCTTGGTAGTTAGTTATGTTGAGTAGTTTTTCAAATGCCTGTTGGCCATTTGTGTATCTATTTTTAAGAAATGTCTGTTCAGATCCTTTGCCAATTTTTAAATTAGATTATTTGTTTGTTTGCCATTGGGTTGTTTGAATTACACACACATTTTGAATATTTACCCTTTATCATTTGCAGGTTGTCTCTTCACCATGTTGATTGTTTTGTTTGCTGTGTAGAAGCTTTTTGTTATTTTTTTACTTGTTTATTTTTTAATTCCTACTTAAGAGTGAGGTCATATGGTATTTCTCTTTCTGAGCCTGGCTTGTTTCACTTAACATAATTTTCCATATGTTCATCTATGTTGCTGCGTATGGCAGAATTTCACTCTTTTTTATGGCAGAGTAGTATTCCATTGTGTATACATACCACATTTTCTTTATCCAGTTGTCCATCAATGGACATTTAGGTTGGTTCCAACTCTTGGCTACTGTAAATAGAGCTGTATGGGATCTGGTACTTGAGAATTATTGTATTCGTTTTGTGGTGTTATATTTTCTTATTTTTCTTCATATTTCCAGTATTTCTACATTGATGTCTGACAATCTGGTAGAGCAGTTGCTTCTTCTATTACTCTGGAGTGTGCTTTGAGGAGAGAGACTCCCTCCTATAGATGTGTTTTATATTGACTGTTGGGTAGGGTGTTTTAATATTGGTTCTGGGTAGATGCACTAGTGTAGTCTCCTTGAGGATACTTTCCTGCATTCAATGTCAGAGTTGCATGTGATTGCCTTCATGGCCTAGGCACTGGGACACTTAGTGGTTCCTTGCTGTGGTTAGTGACACTGTACTGGCTATTGAGGTCAGTGGTAAGAGCTCTAGTTCTTGGGCAAAGTATCTGGAGTCCNAATGTGTCTTGGGGAGGATCTTTTTGGGTTGAATCTGTTTGGGGACTTTTGAGCTTCCTGGGTCTGAAGGTCTGTATCCCTCCCAACACCTGGGAAGTTTTCTGTTACTATTTCCTTGAGTTGGTTTTCAATACCTTTTCCTTTCTCCTCTCCTCAGGAATACCCACAATTCAGATGTTAGAGTACTTGAGATTGTCTGCTATCTCTCTTAGGTTTTCCTCATTATTTTAAATTCTTTTTTCCTTTTTTTTTGTCTGTCAGAGTTATTTCAAAAAGACCATCTTCAAGCTCTGAAATTCTTTCTTCTGCTTGCTCTACCCTCCTGCTCAAGCTCTCAGTTGTCTTTTTATTTCATTGAGTGAATCTTTCATTTCTAGAAGTTCTGCTACACTCTTTTTTATGGTATTAATCTCTTTGTATATTTCCTCCTTCATATTCTGGATGTTTTTTTCTTGTTTCATTGTGTTCTCTAATTGAGTCTTCCTTTATTTCTTCAAGTTTTCTTGAAATCATTGCTCAAAACTTTTTTTCAGACATTTCAAGGATTCCCTGATCCATGGGGTCTGACTTTGGAGCATTATTGTATTCTTTTGATGGTGTCATTTCTTCTTGATTGTTTGTACTTCTAGTATTTTTTAGCTGACACTTGGTCCTTTGGTAGAGGGCTTGCTTCTTCTATCACACTGAGGTTGGCTGTGGAGTGGCCTTGGTTGCTACTATGGAGGTGAAATGTCTTTGCTTGACAGTAGGTGTGGTGGTGGTTATATTAAACCACCTTGGTTACTGTTCCAGACTCTGTGGTCATAGAAGGAGCCCCTAGTGCCATGCAGTTCTGCTGGGCACACCTTGGCAGATCAGACCCTGCAGGCTGGGGCTCACCCGCCCTGTGTCTGAGGAGGGGTGAGGGGCCACGTCCAGCTGTGCAGTTCTGCTGCTGCCACTGGTGCCACTGAACTCACCTCAGGTGGTGTGGGGTTCAGGGTGTGGGGGCCATATTGTCTGTATCCATTCATTGATTTAATATCTTGGCTGTTATGAGTAATGATGCAGTGAAGGTTGGAGTGCATATGTCTCTTCAACACGTTGATTTCATTTCCTTTGGATGTATATCCAGTAGTGGGATTGCCGAATCACGTGGTAGTTCTATTTTGAAGTTTTTAGTGAACCTCCATACTGTTTTCCATAACGACAGTACTAATTTACATTCCCACCAACTGTGTGTACAGGTTCCCTTTTCTCTACATCCTTGCCAGCACTTGTTACCTCTTGTCTTTTTCATAATAGATTAGTAACAGATAGGAGGTAATATCTCATTGTGGTTTCAGTTTGTGTTTCCTTGGTAGTTAGTTATGTTGAGTAGTTTATCAAATGCCTGTTGGCCATTTGTGTATCTATTTTTAAGAAATGTCTGTTCAGATCCTTTGCCCATTTTTAAATTAGATTATTTGTTTGAATTACACACACGTTTTGAATATTTACCCTTTATCATTTGCAGGTTGTCTCTTCACCATGTTGATTGTTTTGTTTGCTGAGTAGAAGCTTTTTGTCATTTTTTTACTTGTTTATTTTTAAATTCCCACTTAAGAGTGAGGTCATATGGTATTTCTCTTTCTGAGCCTGGCTTGTTTCAGTTAACATAATTTTCCATATGTTCATCTATGTTGCTGCGTATGGCAGAATTTCACTCTTTTTTATGGCAAAGTAGTATTCCATTGTGTATACATACCACATTTTCTTTATCCAGTTGTCCATCGATGGACATTTAGGTTGGTTCCAACTCTTGGCTACTGTAAATAGAGCTGTATGGGATCTGGTACTTGAGAATTATTGTATTCGTTTTGTGGTGTTATATTTTCTTATTTTTTTCATATTTCCAGTATTTCTACATTGATGTCTGACAATCTGGTAGAGCAGTTGCTTCTTCTATTACTCTGGAGTGTACTTTGAGGAGAGAGACTCCCTCCTATAGATGTGTTTTATATTGACTGTTGGGTAGGGTGTTTTAATATTGGTTCTGGGTAGATGCACTAGTGTAGTCTCCTTGAGGATACTTTGGCTGCATTCAATGTCAGAGTTGCATGTGAGTGCCTTCATGGCCTAGGCACTGGGACACTTAGTGGTTCCTTGCTGTGGTTAGTGACACTGTACTGGCTATTGAGGTCAGTGGTAAGAGCTCTAGTTCTTGGGCAAAGTATCTGGAGTCCTTGTCACTCCTTGGCTGTAGTGGGTGATCCAGCATGGGCTTGTTGGCTCCCTAGCTAGTGTCTCATGACTCTGATGGGTGCACTGGGGTATACTGGATCTCTTCAGTTTGAATGATTAACCCTGGGCAGGGGTTTCCCTTTCCTCATTCTTACAAGTTGAGGTCATTTGTTAGGGGATGGGTTTGTGCTGGCTGAGAATTTTCTTCTGTACACTATTTGGCTATCCTGGGTTTTTGTACTCTCTAGGGTCTCTGTGTGTGTCTCTCCCTGTGTTAAGGGCAGTTGTGTGTGCTATGCATGTAGCTCCCACCCCTGAGTGCGTGACCACAGGGGCAGCATAATTTCTCCTGTTGATTGGGCCACTGGGACATAGGTCTGTGCTGGCTTACCTTTTTGCAGCTCCAGTCACGAACTCCTGTGTCTATGCATGGTGGTGTCAGTGGGTTCCTTGTGTGGCCAGTCTGACTTGTGATGTGGATGGCTGCTGGTGGTGGCTGCAGTAGGAGCCACACTGCAAGTGACAGCAGTGTGGGGTTCTGCACCCAGCTGTGCTGGCGACTGCCTCACCATTGACAAGAAGTTTCACATATTGCCAATCTGGCTAGTGCAATGGCAGCCCCATGGACAGCTGCTCTTGGTGGCAGCTGTGCAGGAAGCAGGCAGCTATGGTGGGGGTCCTGCATGCACTTAGGCTGGCTGGTGTACTTGTAACTCCAGCTGGTTTGGCTGGTGGCTGGTTTGACTGGTGCCATAGTGGCTGTGTGGATGGATGCTAGTAGTGGCAGTAGCAGGAGCCATGCTGGGGTTGTGGGAAAGCTCACTGCAGGAAGGCAGACAATGATCTTGGAGCCCAACAATGTCATTGATGAGTATGGCAGTGATAGTGGTGGGTCTGTTGTGGTCTTTTTCTGAAGGAGAAATGTGCCCTGGTTTCCTCTAGTCCACCGTCTTCCCACAATCCTCTACCAGTATAAGCATTTTATGCTATATATTTTCTTCTAAACTTTAGCTACATCACAAAATGTATTATATATTGTGTTTTAACTTTTCTTGTTGAAAATATTTTCAAGTTTTTCTTGTGGCTTCCCTTTTTGTCTCTTGAATTAGTTAGAAGTATGTTGCTTAATTTCCAAATATTTAGGAATTGTCAAGATAATATTTCAATTACTAATTTTCAGTTTAATAACATTTCCTCAGAAGACATATTTTATATAATTTCAATTCTTTTAAATCTGTTAAAATTTATTTATGACTTAGAATAAGGTCAGAATATTTCATGTGTACTCCAGAATAATATTTTTTTGTGCTATTGTTGGGTAGAGTGTTCAATAAGTGAGAGTTAATTTTATTGATAGTATTGTTCAGGTGTCCTATATACAAGTGAATACCATGCCTGCTTTTCCTATTGATTACTGGGAAAAGAATGGAACTTGTGAATTTTTAAATTGTCTTTTGATTTTGATTCAACTGTTTTTGAAGCTCTGTTGTCAGGTGCATAAATATTTAGGATTATGAAGGCCTCTTGGTAAATTGACCTTTTATCATTATGTAATGTCTCTCTTTGCTCCGGGTAGTATTTCTTTTCCTGTAGTCTTCATTGTCTGATATTATTATAGCCACTCCACCTTTCTTTTGGTTAGTATTGTTATGGTATGTTTTCTTCCATACTTTTACTTTTAGTGTATCATTGATTTTATATTTAAAGTAAGGTTCTTTTGACAGCATATAGTTTGTTACTCCTTTTTATCCAATCTGATAATCTCTGCCTTTCAAATGGTATTATAGATTCCTTACATTTAATACAGGTATGACTATATTTGGATTAAAATCTACTATCTTGCCAATAGTTTTGTCATCGTTGTTACTCTGTTTTTTTTCCACTTTCCCATCTTTTTTTTCTCCTTCTTTTAGATCAAGTATTTTTATGATTTCACTTATTCCCCACTATTGGCTTATTGTTTATGTCTCTTTGAAAAATTGTTTTGGGAGCTGGCCTGTGGCTCTCTTGGGAGAGTGTGGTACTGTATTTTCTTTAGATAGTCAGTTATCTTTTAGATTAAAAGTAGAAAAAAGAGTTTAATATTTACTTAAAAAAAACTATTTCCAGCACTCTTTATTCTTTATTTATATTCAACTTTCTATCTAGTACCTTACATATTTACCTAAAGACCTTTATTTAACACTTGTTGTAGTGGAGATTAGATGGAAATAAATTATTTCAGTTTTTTTCCTGCAAAGTCTTTATTTCTCCTGTGTTTTTTGAATTTTAAGAGGTTTAAAAAAATAGTATATTTCAGATATGTTCATTATCAGATATATTATTTGCAAATATTCTTTCACTCTGTAATTTTTATTCTTTTAAAATTAATAAGGGTTTGCGGGGGTGGGTAACAGAAATTGGTAAAGGGCCACAAAAATAATTACATTGTGCAATAACAAATATAGTAATAAAAATAAAATTAGCTTTCTGATAACATCTTCAATCTCCTTTAATGTTATTGGCCTATTCAGGTTTTCTATATTATTATAGCCACTCCACCTTTCTTTTGGTTAGTATTGTTAGGGTATGTTTTCTTCCATCCTTTTACTTTTAGTGTATCATTGATTTTATATTTAAAGTAAGGTTCTTTTGACAGCATATAGTTTGTTGCTCCTTTTTATCCAATCTGATAATCTCTGCCTTTCAAATGGTATTATAGATTCCTTACATTTAACACAGGTATGACTATATTTGGATTAAAATCTACTATCTTGCCAATAGTTTTGTCATCGTTGTTACTCTGTTTTTTTTCCACTTTCCCATCTTTTTTTTCTCCTTCTTTTAGATCAAGTATTTTTATGATTTCATTTATTCCCCACTATTGGCTTATTGTTTATGTCTCTTTGAAAAATTGTTTTGGGGGCTGGCCTGTGGCTCTCTTGGGAGAGTGTGGTATTGTATTTTCTTTAGATAGTCAGTTATCTTTTAGATTAAAAGTAGAAAAAAGAGTTTAATATTTACTTTAAAAAAAAAACTATTTCCAGCATTCTTTATTCTTTATTTATATTCAACTTTCTATCTAGTACCTTACATATTTACCTAAAGACCTTTATTTAACACTTGTTGTGGTGGAGATTAGATGGAAATAAATTATTTCAGTTTCTTTCCTGCAAAGTCTTTATTTCTCCTGTGTTTTTTGAATTTTAAGAGGTTTAAAAAAATATTATATTTCAGATATGTTCATTATCAGATATATTATTTGCAAATATTCTTTCACTCTGTAATTTTTATTCTTTTAAAATTAATAAGGGTTTGCGGGGGTGGGTAGCAGAAATTGGTAAAGGGCCACAAAAATAATTACATTGTGCAATAACAAATATAGTAATAAAAATAAAATTAAATTAATAGACTTTATTTTTCAAAGCAATTTTAGGTTTACACAAAAATTAAGCACAAAGTACAGAGTTCCCATAAACCTCCTCCCTGGCCCACCCCCTTCACAGTTTCTTTTATTATTATCTTGTATTAGTGTGATACATTTGTTACAGTTGATGAACCAATATTGATATATGATTATTAATGAAAACTCAAAGTTTACATTAGGGTTCAGTCTTTGTATTGTACCATTCTATGTACAGGTTTTAGACAGATGCAAAATGTCATATATATATACCATTACACTGGCATATAGAATAGTTTCACTTTCCTAAAAATCCCCTGTGCTCCCTCCTTTTCTATCCCTGAGCCCCTGGCAGCCACCATTCTTTCTACTATTTCTATAGTTTTGTCTTTTCCAGAATGTCATCTATTTGAAATAATAAGGTATGTAGAGTTTTCACAGTGGCTTCATTCTCTTAGCAATGTGTATTTCACATTTAGTCATGTCTTTTCATAGCTCAATAGCTCATTTCCTTTTATCTGGAATAATTTCCACTGTAGCACAGTTTGTGTATACATTCACCCCTTTAAAGATGTCTTTCTTGCTTCCAGCTTTTTGCAACTATTGATAAAGCTGGTATAAACAGTCATGTCCAGGTTTTTAATTGACCGGGTTTCCAACTCACTTGGGTCAATAACAAAGAGTGCTATTTCTGTGTCATATGGAAAGACTATGAATCAGAGTTTCTGTTGTTCCACATCCTTGTCAGCATTTGGTGTTATAAGTGTTTTGGATTTTAACCATTCTAATAGACGTGTAGTGGTATTTCATCATAGTTTTATTTTATTTCACTATTTAAATCTAAACCTTTATTGCCATTGGACAGGAAAATAGGGCTTCTTGCACTTTTTAAGAATATTTCTTCCTACTACATAATTCTGAGTTGAGGAATTTTCTTTTTCCTTCAGCAACTTAAAATGTCACTTTGTAATCTTCTCAGTTATATAGCTTCTGATAGGAAGTTTTCTGTAATTAGTATCTTTGTTCTTTTTATGTAATGTGTCTTTCTTTCCTCTAGTTGCCTACAATATTTTCTCTTTTCCATTTTTTCCTACTCACCTTGTGACTTTGTGTTTCAGTATGGTTAATTTCTATTGACCTAACTTCAAGTTTACTAACTTTTCCTTCGTGTAGAGTCTACTGATGAACCCATTAAAGGCATTATTTGTCTCTGTTATCATGTTTTTTTAAAAAAATTTCTACCATCCCATTTGATTCTGTCTTATGGTTTTCATCTCTCTGCTGAAATTCTTTGTTCATGAATATTTTTACCTTTATCACTGGAGTTGTCATAAAGAATTTCAAATTCCTTGCCTACTAGTTCCACCATCTAGGTTACATATGAGTCTAATTCTGTTGATTGCTTTGTGTCTTGACAGTGGGTTGTTTTTTCCTGCTTTCCTTGTGTCTCATAACTTTTGGTTATGTTGTAGATTGTATTTAGAACAGTAGAGACTAAGATTTTTGTCTGGAAATAGGCATCTCTTTTTCTGCTAGGCTGTTAATATGTAGAGTTTAATTAACTTATTCAAGAGGTGAGCTGGGTTTTTGTTTTGTTGCAGCTTGGGAAGCGCGGCGGCGCTCCCGCCCGAGGGTTCGGATCCCACATACAGACCGGTTTCGCTCACTGGCTGAGCGAGGCGTGGGGGCAACACCGAGGGTTGCGATCCCTTTGCCGGTCCCGGTCCGGTACAGGGGCGACACTGAGGGTTGCGATCCGTTGCCGGACATGGAAAAAGACAAAAAAAATAATAATAATAATAAAAAATAAAGATGTCTTTCTTGCTTCCAGCTTTTTGCAACTATTGATAAAGCTGGTATAAACAGTCATGTCCAGGTTTTTAATTGACCGGGTTTCCAACTCACTTGGGTCAATAACAAAGAGTGCTATTTCTGTGTCTGGCATTGCACATATGGAAAGACTATGAATCAGAGTTTCTGTTGTTCCACATCCTTGTCAGCATTTGGTGTTATAAGTGTTTTGGATTTTAACCATTCTAATAGACGTGTAGTGGTATTTCATCATAGTTTTATTTTATTTCACTATTTAAATCTAAACCTTTATTGCCATTGGACAGGAAAATAGGGCTTCTTGCACTTTTTAAGAATATTTCTTCCTACTACATAATTCTGAGTTGAGGAATTTTCTTTTTCCTTCAGCAACTTAAAATGTCACTTTGTAATCTTCTCAGTTATATAGCTTCTGATAGGAAGTTTTCTGTAATTAGTATCTTTGTTCTTTTTATGTAATGTGTCTTTCTTTCCTCTAGTTGCCTACAATATTTTCTCTTTATGCTTAGTTTTCAGCAGTTTAAATGTGATGTGTCTAAATTTATTTATTTATTTATTTAAAAAATTCTGTTTGGTGTTCTATGAGCTTCTTAGATCTTTGATTTGACATCTTCCATTATTTTTGTAAAATCCTCAACTATTATCTCTTCAAATGTTTCTTCTGACCTTTTTTTTTTTTTTTTTCTATTTTCATTTCAGAAGTCCAATTACAAGTATACTGGATCTTTTGACATTGCCTTAAAATCATAAAGCTCTTAAACACTCTGTTCTTTTTTTTTTCTTCCATTTTTTCCTACTCACCTTGTGACTTTGTGTTTCAGTATGGTTAATTTCTATTGACCTAACTTCAAGTTTACTAACTTTTCCTTCGTGTAGAGTCTACTGATGAACCCATTAAAGGCATTATTTATCTCTGTTATCATGTTTTTAAAATAAAATTTCTACCATCCCATTTGATTCTGTCTTATGGTTTTCATCTCTCTGCTGAAATTCTTTGTTCATGAATATTTTTACTTTTATCACTGGAGTTGTCATAAAGAATTTCAAATTCCTTGCCTACTAGTTCCACCATCTAGGTTACATATGAGTCTAATTCTGTTGATTGCTTTGTGTCTTGACAGTGGGTTGTTTTTTCCTGCTTTCCTTGTGTCTCATAACTTTTGGTTATGTTATAGATTGTATTTAGAACAGTAGAGACTAAGATTTTTGTCTGGAAATAGGCATCTCTTTTTCTGCTAGGCTGTTAATATGTAGAATTTAATTAACTTATTCAAGAGGTGAGCTGGGTTTTTGTTTTGTTGAAATGATTCCTCTTGATGCATCTCTGGCTTCAAATTCCTTCATATTGCCTTTTAATTAGGGTGAGGTTGGACTTTTGTATTAGTCCGTTTTTGTGTTACTATAACATAATACTTGTAACTGGGTAATTTATAAAGAAAAGAGGTTTATTTGGCTCATGATTCTGGGACAGCTGTATCTGATGAGGACCTCAGGCTGCTTCTACTCATGGTGGAAAGCAGCAGGCAGTCGGTGGGTACAAGCAAAAGACCACATGGCCAGAGGAAACGAGAGAGAGAGAGAGAGAGAGAGAGAGAGAGAGAGAGAGGGAGAGAGAGAGAGAGAGAGAGAGAGAGAGAGAGAGAGAGGGAGAGAGAGAGAGAGAAAGAGAGAGAGAGAGAGAGAGAGGGAGGGGAGGTGCCAGGGTCTTTTAAACAACCAGCTCTTGTGGGAACTAACAGAGTGAAACCTCACTCACTACCCCCACCCCCCAGGGAGAGCATTAATACATTCATGAGGGATCCATCTCCATGACTCAAACAGCTCCCAACACTGCCACATTGGGGATCAGATCTAAACATGAGTTCTGGGAGGACAATACATTCAAACTCCGTCAATGTTGGAGGGTTTCTCTCAATGCTCTGTTTTCTTCATGAGGGATCCGTCCCCATGACTCAAACAGCTCCCAACACTGCCACATTGGGGATCAGATCTAAACATGAGTTCTGGGAGGACAATACATCCAAACTCCGTCAATGTTGGAGGGTTTCTCTCAATGCTCTGTTTTCCCCAGATTTAGACCTTTTTCTTGCACATGAACCTCGGAGAAGGCCTTCCCCCTCATTCTTGTGTTTTCCCCTGAATTAGATTGTTGTTACTTGTTAATTGCTACCTGGTGGTGTGTATCAGTGGGGCATTCTCTCTTGTCATGCTGCAGCTTCAGTCTTAGGCAGACCCTGTATTCCTTGGTCCTGAGGACGGGAATTTTCCAATGATTCTGCTTCTATGAAGTGGTAGGATATCTTTAATGGTCTAAGTCCAGCGTGGATTCCTGCCTCTCCCCTGGGAGAAGATGATTTTTTGTTTTGTTTTGTTCTGTTTTTATTTTCTACTATGTTTGGGCATTGCCAGGTACCTGGCATCCAGTATCTCATTTAGCCCTAACAAGAACTCTGGAAAATTGGCATTATTATCTTCAGAATATCACTGTGTTTAGGAGGGTAGATGCTGAAGACCGACTACCAAGGTTCATATTTCATATCCACCACTTACTTGCTGGGTGACCATGAGCAAGTCACTTAATATCACTTAATCCATTGCTTCATGTGTAAAATGGGAAAAATAATAACAACATGATTTAATCATTATAAGATTTAAATAAAGCTATTCAATATGGCACTCTTGTCATTTTGTCTGGTGCACTGTAAACACTAAATTGAAGTTGGTTATTATTTCTGTTATTTTGCAAGTGAGGAAATCAAGTGGTATGGGAACAAATGCACACAACTACTACATATTAAAGCTTAGATTTTAAGCCTAGCTGCTTCCAAAACAATCTCTCCCTACCATGTTGCTGTTATTTTATACTCTGGTTAGGGAGAAGATATTTTGCTAGTATGTAAGCATAACCTCACATACTGGTTTATGCCTGTTGTCTCAGTGCAATTATTAATAATGCCCCTTTAATTCTCATGATTGTGCATTTTAGACAATAAGTGATATAATCTCCCTACTAATAATCCACGCTTTATATTTTGTTGACAGGTTATTTTTTGGTTTAAATTTTCCTGTGGCTCAACCTCCCCAACACACACATACACACACACACTCACACACTCCAGATGATGGTGGATTTTATAAGAAAGTTGCAGACATCACGTGGTGATGGTTTTTGCATCTAAGACATTAATCACAATTTAGCAACTTGGTGGTTTATGCAGGGTAAAAATGCACCATTTCAAAAATTTTGTCTTGCACTGACAAAATTGCAAGTCTATTTCTGATGGAGGGAGCTCCATGCCAATCCCTCCTGGATGGGTACACATAGAAGTTAAAATCAATTTGGGCTGTTAATAAGATGCTATCAGCTGTCCAAACCAGAAAAATATGGTCTAGTAGATATTTAGAGTCTATGAATGGTTTCTAGGTATGATTTTTCTGGAGCTTGTTTCAGGGAGAGGGGAAAATAAAGGTTGTGGAGATGTTTCTAAATAAGATTTTTTTCCCCTAAGGGGAATATGGCTCATATCTGACTTTTAGAATTTTCTTAGTAGTTCTATAGATAAACGTTTATTAGTCCTTTATAAACATCCTTATCGTGAGAGAAAAATATCTTCCTCTTGCTTCCACCTTTAAACAGACAGAATATATGTATCTACATGAGTGAAGTGTCTGTGTGCTTCTCATAATTGAAATATTTGCATTAGTGAGACTCAAAGTGAGATTCAAGAAATTTTTCTGTTTCTTATACACTCAATCTTTATAGAAACTCACATTCAAGCAATTTTATCTTTATTCCTTTGAGGCTTGGTGCTGTTCACACCTTTTTATTTCCTCATAGCTAGCATTTTATTTACGATGTGTATTTCAGCTTCAAGA
This sequence comes from Galeopterus variegatus, assembly GCF_000696425.1. Taxonomy (NCBI): domain Eukaryota; kingdom Metazoa; phylum Chordata; class Mammalia; order Dermoptera; family Cynocephalidae; genus Galeopterus; species Galeopterus variegatus. The sequence continues at coordinate 180,224 of NW_007729402.1, read as the reverse complement.
TAGTTAATTGCTTTTGTGCCACATTTTATGAACACATTTTTTTTCAATTGTCATTTGAGGCCAGACTATAAGCAATGTGTTTAGCCTTCTGCTCGCCCAATCATATCCCGCCTAAAAAATAGACTTGCATCTGAAGAAATTCCCTGTGGAGTAGGAAACACAACTGTTTTATCCTACTAGGTAGCCTGCAAAGAGATACTATTTTCCTTGGGGGAAAGGACACTCAAGTTTTGAGAATCTAGGTCTTGCACCATTGGGGAAAGAGCTGAAAAGAAAATATTCCATCTTTTCCAATTCTATTGTTCAGAATATATAGAAACCGTTTGTTCAGACTTTATGTCCTCCTCCTTGCTCAATCCTTAGTCTTTTAAAATTCTACCCTTAACTAAATGGGTAAGCTGCAAAAAAGATTAAACTTAAAAATATACCAGGAATACAGAATGAAGAGAGGTGATTGATCTTTGAGTAGGTATCCAACAGTGCAATGAAATTCTCAAGCAGGTTCCTTTTTATTTCAAAATAGGTTTGATTCAGAGGGATTTTATAGCTGCTAAATCATGCAGTTGGCAGAGATTGTGCGTGCTTCTCACAGTTACTTTGAAAGATGTCAAATTTGGCAAAGGCAGTAAAAATACTGGGATTTACTGAGCTTGCTTTTCTTTTTTTTCTTTTTCTTTCCCCTAAAGAATGCTCTAAAAGCCAGCATATTCAGAAGTAATAAAGTTCAACAGAAGTGTGCAGAAATGCAGGTTTCACAGAAAGAGTGTGGCTTTCTCAGCCAGTATGTTGTGACTACATCTTTGGCAAAAGGCTGGCAGACTATGCTTCTTGTTACAAAGGTTCCTTTTTACCAGTAGTGGACATGGTTTCAGCGTCATCACCATCTACATCTTTGGCAAAAGGCTGGCAGACTATGCTTCTTGTTACAAAGGTTCCTTTTTACCAGCAGTGGACGTGGTTTCAGTGTCATCACCACTGGTATCTAAAAGCTGCTATTTTCCAGCATGATAGCTACAGAATAGCCTTATTTTGCTTATTCAGAGAGAAGTGTGTCTGAAGCAGCATCTCTGGACTGTTAGGCATATCTACACAGGACCATAACTCCATATTGGTATAGTATAGTCACCATGAGCATGCCTCTGGAATTAGAATGCCTTAGTGTCACTATCAGTTCCACCTGTGATATGCATAATCTTTCCAAGCCCTGGTTTGACTATGTGTAAATGGAGGGAGACTATTTCATCAGGCTGGTAGATTTACATGCAAAGTACTTAGGACAAACACATGAGTGTTCAATAAAAGCCATTAAAATTATTATGATTATTATGTTTAATAAATGGTATTTATTCTTTATTATTATTATTATCAATCTAGGAGGATAAATTATTTTCAAAGGCTCACCTTTTTTTCCCAAATACAAATGATGTAATTGTCACCACTATACTTACAATACAATACCTCACCTCTACTTTGTTTGGGAGAAAGTGGTGCCCAATATTTGTAGGTCTCTAGATGCTGCTTGATATTCATCTGATTCAGATTGATATCTCTTTCTTTCTCTCTCTATAAAAATTAGCTTTTAAAATTTTTGATACAGAGCCAAGGTTAGAAAGTGGTGCCCAATATTTGTAGGTCTCTAGATGCTGCTTGATATTCATCTGATTCAGATCGATATCTCTTTCTTTCTCTCTCTATAAAAATTAGCTTTTAAAATTTTTGATACAGAGCCAAGGTCGTGGTCCCTTTGATGGGTAAAACATATATTAATATACAGGAGCATATACAATACAACTGAAGAATGCACCCAACTGGTTCAGGTAATCTGCCACAAAATTGCTCATCCATAGCAAATCATATATAAATCCATTTCTAAAATCCATTGACATCTGCAGCTCAAACAAGCCTTGATTATAGGACAGGAAATTGCAGTGGTGCTATAATTCTAATAATAGCCATTTCTGATATCAAGAGCTCTGTAAGAATGGCTTTTAAAAAACGTATCCATGTATGTGCTAATCACTGTGACTTTTTTTACATTTGATTCTTACAACAATCCTATGAGTCATAAACCACTATCATCCCCATTTCCCGATGAAGAAATTTTCTTATGTTACAGGAAAATTGGGTTAATTAGTAAGACCTTTGACTTTAGCTTTCTGAAAATCATTCATTCCATCATTTATTTTCATTCAAGTAGGAACAGCATAAGTCTTGTCGATTTCTATAACCCTCATGCCTAGCACAGTGCCTGACACATAGCACACATTCACTAACCATTTTAATTTAATGTATGCATAAATACTAATAAAGGGATTCTGAAGTACTATAATGTCTTTATCATCTCTTTTAAAACCTATCCCTAACTATAATAAAGTACTCAAGCCCTGGTTCCTTGAAAGAATTGTGAGGATGGATTAAAGTGTAAACCAAGACTGTTCAAGCTTCAGTGGTTATCTGAAACTATGACTAAGCCTCTATTGTAGGATTAAAAGGAATCAGGCAGAAATTAAACTATCAAAATAAGTGAGATGACTGAAATGTTTAAATAAACCTCCCAACTCTGCCAAATGGAATAAACATAGATGAAAAGGCCCAATCTTATAGACTGTTGGCAGATCATTTAGGGGCAGATATTATAGGTCAGCTTCTCATTCTATTTTCCCCATAGAAGCCCAAGGGATATGCACAAAAATGTAAATTGGCTTGCCCTACTCTCACCTTAACATGCATCCATATCTTCTTGTGCCATTTCTAATACAATACAAGCCTTCTATGGCCTGATTGACCTTACATAATCCTGGCATCCCCCACTCCAAACTTGTCCTCTCATCTGTGCTCCCATCACACTGCTCCTTGCATCTCAATATCCTATTTCCTACTGTTCCCTTGACTAAGGGTTCTTCTGGTTCTTTTCATGCCCTGGTCCTTCTGATCCTTTAGTTTCAGCTCAAATGTCACCCTTAGACAGACCTTCCCTGACCATTGCATCTAAATTGACTTCTACCTCCAAACTCTATTGCCGTGCCTTGTTGATTTCAGTTTGTGATAAGTGCAATGAAAAAAATTCATCTTCATTTCTGACTTGGTTTTCTCCAAGTGTACAAAGTAAGCTTTGTGTGGACAGGGACCTTCTTTTTTTTTTCATTTATGTCTAGCAAAAGCCTAGAATTTGGTATGTCCTCAACAGATATTTGTGATACTGTCTGAAGAATACAAAGCTGGTTACTATAGGACGGTGTAAAATATAGAAGTTTTGTCATTTTGAGGATCTGATAGTTCTTGAAATGACTGAGGACATTACACTACTTGACAATTAAGGACTGGAACCACAGCACAGCAAGCTACTTGTGCCAAAACCTGGACAGAGGGGACCAGCAGGAAATGAAACCCTGTTGGGATTGAGGGTATTTGAATCATATTACCTGCCAGGACAACTGCCCTAAAAGAGGGTATTAAGGTGAAGGATCCAAAGGGCTCTGAAAAGGTTAGGGATAATTGGGATAATCATAGAAGAAGGTTTATTACAGCTGGTAAGACATTGGCGAGGATGGTTTTAATTCGAAGTCCAATAGAGCAGTGATCAGATCTGGAACTCTGTCCAAATGGGGGTGTGCAAAAATGTTCAATTTATGGAATGAGCTGAGACAGTAAACAGCAAGTCATCAGATGGAGTTCGATGGAGCACAGCGGCATTGTGTAACTTTTCTAAGAAAAGATGAAATGGGCATCTAGAGTAGCAAAGTTAAGTTTATCATCAGGGGCTACTGCATACACTTCATATACAGTATCTTATTTAATATCTGCAAATAAGCCTTCAAGGTAGATGAGAATATCCTTATACTAGAAATGAGAAAACTGAGATGCAGAGGAGTGAAATAACTTTGCCAGGTTCTCATAGTTAGCAGATATTGGAAGCAGGACTCACACTCAAACATGCTATTTCCAGCAGCTGTCTCGGCCTTCAGTGGTGTTTCCTTTATCCCTCTGGCTCTGAAAGACACTTGAAGCTAGGGGTCGTTAGAACTTTAGTGCTTAGATGTTCAGATTGAACCACTGAATCCCTGGACTAAAACAAAATTATTTTCTTTATTTTTAGTAACTCCACTATTAAAATAGTATATTCCTATGGACACAACAACTACAACTATGTTTCACAATTGAAGTCTCTGACTGCATAAAATTTCATGCACGTATGTCAGAGCAGTGCATTCATTCTCTTCCACTGCCCTCTAGAAGACCTGAACTTTTATTTTAGGGTTGGGAGTCATTGTGAAATGCTGAGAAGGGTGGCCACATGAAGGGAAAAATGATACATATTATGCCTCTTCAGATCTTAAATGTACTTGAGAATAAGAAAATGTCTTTTCCACATGCATTCATGTGAATCACCTCTCCCCATCTGCTCTAATTAAAGACATTTCACTCTATTTCCTCCATTGTAAAGAAATTCAGAAAAAATATGAACAGATATGTGCAGACTGTAAAATTTATATTAACAGGAAAAGCTGTCTCTCTCTAAATTTCTAGTACCTTTTTCTCCATTATGCATGAACTGTATCTTTGTCACTTTGTCACCAGTGTGATTAGCAAGTAAGAAGCACAAGGAACAGTCCTCAACTTAGCAGTTGGCTAAGCTTGGTTATAAGCCAAAACTGAAAATAATCTAGGTAGAAAAGTATTTTTTAAAACTTTCCTCTCAAAAATAATACTTATTGCAATGATGGCAATCTAAATGCATACCTTTCATGAACTAGGCATTGTGCTGGCAGAATTAAATATGTTGTTACACCTAATTCTCACAACAATTGCATTTTCTCGATTACTTATTCATAGATTGAGATTTAGAGGAGCTAAGATTTTACCAAGGTCAAATACTAGGATAAAGATCTAGCCAGGATTCGAACTCAAGCTCGTCTGTAGCTCAAGCTCGTGTTTCTTTCACTGTGAATATACACGAAACACCAAAATCTCTACAAAGATATGTGCTGCCCAGTGAGGCATAAGACAAGGGGGAACCCCATGCTGTCTCCTAGAACAGCAAATTCCTAAGTAACAAGCAATGAGAGAATTCGGATATCAGGAATTCCAGCTGGGAGTGTGGCCAACCAGATGAGCTGAAGCCTCAGGGAGCCTGCATGAGAATTTGGGCGTTTTTTAACAAGAAACAGCAAAATTTCACACACACAAATACCATTTGACACATGCAGACAGCTTGTTGTTGGGTCAAAAATTCTTCCCCAGGATCTTCAGACATCTGTTTCCCAGCGTCCCCTGGAGGTCAAAGACCATTTTCCCTTCTGGTTCTTAAATCTACAAAACTGTCTCAGAGTTGCATCTATCAAGCGCCTCTTTCCAATTGGAACATTAAACATATTTTCTCTCTTGTTGTCTTCTCATGCAGCTAGTCTCCTTCTGTTGCTAGCTTGAGGGGTTATCTCTTTTTAGTCACAGCGTGAGGGAGTTATATTTGTAGCCTTACCATGGAGTCATGTTCCGTGTTTTCTCTTTTATCCAAGCAAGTCTGTCTGATAGAATTGTAATGCACAAACCTGTCTTGCCATCCTGAAGCAGTATTTTATGGCACATGAGATCATGGGTGACAGGAATATCCTCCCAACCCTGAAGCGTGATGGTTCTGTGACTAGGCTTCATTTCTGTAGGAAAAAGGACTGAAATCATTACTTCATTGCTCTTCTCTCTCTCTTTCTCTCAAGGTTTCTTAACCTTGGCAGTATTGACATTTTTGGCTGGAAAATAGCTTGTTGTGGAGGGCTGTCCTGAGCATTGCAGGAGGTTTAGCTGCATCCCTGGCTTCTAACTACTAGATGTTAGTAGCACCCCTAGGTGGAACGAGCGAAAATATTTCCAGATATTGTCAAATGTCCCATGGATGGCAAAATCACCCCTGGCTGAAAACCACTGTTCCCTTGTTAACAACCATCGCCCCCCCCCCCCCCCCCCCCCCC
>NW_007729402.1:159242-173258 GCF_000696425.1 Galeopterus variegatus | reverse complement strand
CGAAGGACATTCGCGACCCACACATACAATAGCACTTTGAAGGGACAGGTTTCTTACTAGAATTATCAGTCATATGCATACTGCTTACTTGATTTTGTCCATTTGACTATGGAAAAAATTCTACCTCTAAAACACATTGCTAATGGTTTCTTTAAAGACAAAACTTGAGGTTGTGTAAATTCTTAGGTCTGTGCAATAGATTGAAACCATCTTGAGCTGAACCAGCCCCAAAGCCTGACATAACTGCCCTGGAACTTGCAGATGGAAAGCTGGGAGGAGGGGGAAATCATCTCAATTTTATAAAAATGAAAGCTTAGGAATAAATTGCTTTCAGCTCCTGAACAATTCTGGCTTCTGGATTTCAATTCAAGGCAGTAATAAATGCCTCTTTCAATTGCTCTCCATTCCATATAATGACACAGGGTTAGAACAATAGCAGGGAGGTCCTGTGTGCAGAGAGGCAGTTTACAGGTTAGTTGTACTGATGCCAAACAAGAAGGGTCCAGCTTCACATGGGGACTGGTGTGAATGGCAGTCCCCTTCTCTCTCTAGGTGGGATTTTTTAAAAAAGGGTATTAATGGAAATTATCTATTTCAGTCTGTGTGGCTTTCCCAGAGGATGCTTAAGTTCAGGCCCAGCACATATACTATCCTACTGAACTCCAAGTAGTGGTGCTCAGGGCTTGAGTATGAAGAGGGTTCTGATTCTTGGATTCAAGTGGCTTACACACCATTTTAGGAGATGAAAGCCTGATCTACTACATCCCCTGAAGACTTCCTTCATTTTCACTGAGAACTAAGTTTCTTACCCCTTGTGGTGACTACTGAACCACAGTTCTATTTTGCTCTTGTCCCACTTTATTGTCATATAATTTCTTAACTGTCTGTGTCCCTGTAAAGGCTAGGATGATGATGTACTCGAATTTTATTCTCAGGTCTTGGTATGGAGTTTGTGGACCTCTCTGCTACATTTAATGATAGGGAATGATAAGGCTTTCTGAAATTCTTCACCCCTGGGAGTCCATGTCACTCCTTCTTTTCTCTTTGATTATTTGTTCTTTTTTTCCCTTTGTTTCCTTGGTCATTCCTCTTCATACTGGTGTTTCCTATAGATTCTCCATTTTTCTTATTCTGCATCATTTCCCTAAATGACCTAATCAATGCTCATTGGTTTTACTGTAGAGATTGCTTTCATCCTAACTTTTCCCCCAAGCTTCATCCTAACTTTTCCCCCAAGCTTTAGGCTTGTGGAAGTTTGCTAGATATATCTGTCTAGAGTCCCAAAGAAATTTCAACTCAACATATTCAAAACTTGATGGATCACCATCTCTCACTCAATCACAGTTAAACCTCCTTCTTTATTATTCTAAATTTCAATTAATGGCCCAATCATCTTCCTCATCATTCAAGCTAAAAACATGGCGGTCATCATGATTCTTCCTTCTTCCTCCTCCTCTCTCATCCTATATTTGATTTTCCAAAAATGTCTGCTGTTCTTACCTTCTAAGTGTTTGTTGTTGTTGTTGTTAAGCCTATATAAACAGTAAATAGAACTATGATGCATCCCTCCCCATCCTAAAAACTGGTTTTTAATGCAATAAAGCCCAGTGCCCTAATATGGCATGATTTGGTCTCCATCTACTTCTACAGCCTCACTTGTTACAACTTGTTCAGTTACTATTGCTGTGTAACAAGTTGCCCCATAATTTAGCAGCTTATAACAATCCTTTATTATGCTTACAGATTCTGTGGGTCGACATTTCAGATAGAGCCCAGTAAGGATGGTTTTCCTCTGATTCACGTTATCTAGGGATTCAGCTGGGAAAACTTAATGGCTGGAACAATCCTTTATTATGCTTACAGATTCTGTGGGTCGACATTTCAGATAGAGCCCAGTAAGGACGGTTTTCCTCTGATTCACGTTATCTAGGGATTCAGCTGGGAAAACTTAATGGCTGGAGGGTGATCTGGGTCTGGTGGCTAGAGTCATCTAATGGCTCATTTCAATGCCTATGCTGGGGTCACTCAAAGACTAGGACCATCATCCAAGGTGCCTTTGTGTGGTTTGGTTGTTTATAGCACAGAGGTCTTGTGGGGTTGAACTTCTTACATTATGGCTTAAGGCTCTGAACATGAGGGTTCTATTGAACAAGGTGGGAGCTGCATGGTCTTTTAAGAGTCACTCAAAATCACTTTCACAGTTCTCTTTTTGTTAAGGTAGTCACAACCTGTAATATAATAAAGAATATATCTGATCTTTTGCTCCCGGTTCCTGGCAGAGATCATCAAAAATCCTTGAAGTTTTCTGGGTGATCAGAGTGTCTGTCATTATTTGTAACAAGCCCATTCAACCTGAATTTATGCTAAAGGGGTGACTCATGGTGGAGTCCCTTGATAGCTTTAGGATGGGGGCTTGTTGCCAGAAAATCCAACCATGTGATTAGAGGGGTGGAACTTTCAGCCCCACCTTTTCACCTCTGGGGAGGGGGAGAGGCTGGAGATTGAGTTCATTCATGTGATCAGTGATTTCATCAATCATGCCTATGTAATGAAACCTCAATAAAAACTCTGAACAATGAGTAATGAGAGCTCCCTGGTTGGTGAGCATATTGATAAACTGAGTGGGTGGCACAATCCAACTTTATGGACAAGAAGGTCCTGTGCTTGGGACCCTTCTAGACCTTGTCCTTGTACCTGTTCATCTGGTTATGCATTGGTATTCTTTATAATAAAACAATAATGGTAAGTATGTGCTTTCCTAAGTTGTGTGAGTTGTTCTGAAGGGGGTTAATGGGGGTTCCCATTCAACTGAATTGTAGGGCATCCAGTTGGTGTTAGAGAATTGCTGTTGGAAAACACAAGTCCACCCAGATTCAAGAGAGGGGACATAGACTCCCACCTCCTGATAAGAGGAATAATACTCTGGCTTCATATTTTTGAAACCATCACACACAGTTATTCCCTTAATCTATGTGTTGTACAAAATAGAACAACTGTAATTTCTTACACATATTTATTAATGCATATGCTCTTTTACAAATTCACACCTTAGTTCATTATGATTTTTTTTTGTGTGTGTGTGCTAGAATGTCTTTTCTTTCCTTACTGACCTGCTAATGGAGGACAAGGACCAAATCTTCTTTCTCTTTATACTCCCAATAAAGTTTAATAAAAGGCAAAAGTCAGTCATGATTTTAAGTTTCTTTGTAGTTGAGTGTTCAGGACTTTGTTCAAATTTCTGATGCATTATGCTGAAAGTTTTTCTAAAACATATTGATCCAGAGGTTATTACTACATAATATGCAAGTAGGCACTGTCTCCTCCTCTGTCCATGTAGATGTTGTTAATCACTCTACCTCCATGAGCCCAAACTTGACCTCAGAATATTTTTCAACACAAATTTCAGAAAGATATTTCCAACTTTTTGGAGTACAGTCTTCCCTGTTTTCAATCAGAAAATAATTTCTTGATTTGAATTGTATACCAATTAATGTACTTCTCCATCATCTAGTATGGAAGGAGATAGAGTTGGTAGTCAACACTAACAAGATAACTATAATTGATTGGATACTTATTAAATGCCACACCATTTGCCTACATCATCTTCTTTAGTTCTATGAACAATTATCTACAAGTGTTGTCTCCTTTATACAGACAAACAAATTGGAATTCAGAGAGTTTAAATCATGTGCCCAAGGTCATACAGCAAGTAAATATGGGGCAGCCAGGATTTAAAAACAAGCAGTTCTGTTTCCAGATTTCCTTCATTTGCCTCTCTTGAGAACACCAGCCTACTCAATCGCTGTGCCTCTGTATAAAACAACTATCTCTCCTGCCTGTCACGTGACTGTTGGACATTTGTACCTTCATCAGGGTGCATTAGTGGCAGTGAGATTATTAAAAGGCTTGTAGTCCCTTGTCTATTCATCTACTTCCTCCTCCTCTTAGTCTGAATAAGAATTCATTTTCTAATTTTCTCAGGGGCAACTCTAACAAACCCTGAGTACAGTGGAAGTCAGCTTTAATGCCACCTCCTATCCTCTCTAGATCCTGATGAGATAAAAGGTGAGGGAAATTAATGCTAAGTTTCTCATCCCTTCAGGTAGTGGCCAATAAGAAACTGTCCTTCTGTCAGCAGCAGCAAGGGCTAAGTTCAGGCTCTTTTGTTTTAGGGTTCTCCAGAGAGAGGGTCATTGGGCTTTTCTTTCATGGAACTCAATGAATATTATTCTGACTATTGTCAGAAAGTCCAGGAAGCAAAGGCCAGGTTGACTCTAGTAAATGTAATTAAAGTTTCAGGGGCTGAGCCACTAAGGCACTAGTCCTATTTAAAAATCATATTTAAATAAATATGTATTTATTTATATTATAGAGGCTAAGCAAACCCTTCCATTTCAAAAATAGTATGGTCACCTAAACTTAAATTGCTCTATTATAATCAATGGCACTGAGCTGCTTTATATCTAAGGCTTATGAGTTTCGATTACTTCAGGGGACAGTCTGGTAACTGAAGATAGAAATTCTTACCTCAAAGTGGCATTCGCTAAGAATTTCAGGTGCCTGGGGGATGGTCCAGAGAATCCCTATCAGTATACTTTGCCTCTCAAAAATATGGGGGGCACAATAGAGTCTGTGTGTGGGTGTTTCTTCAGTGATTAGATATTAAAAGTGCAGGCATTGTGCATTTAGATATTCTCAGCTGTGACCATAAAGCATTTTATACGAATATCTATCAGAGCATTTAACTCGTTGAATTGTTACTCTTCATATATTGACATATTTTCTATATTATTATATTACTATTATATAATATATAATATTATTATTACTACCAGTTCTACTACTAATTCTAAAGTATGATAATATTGATAATGATAGTAGACCATGTGGCACATACTGTTCCTTACTCTTCATATATTGACATATTTTCTATATTATTATATTACTATTATATAATATATAATAATATTATTACTACCAGTTCTACTACTAATTCTAAAGTATGAAAATATTGATAATGATAGTAGACCATGTGGCACATACTGTTCTACGTATATTTATAAACTTATTTTGTTCTTATAACTGACCTTTCAAAATAGGTACTATATTATCCCAGCAGCTAAGTAAATTACAAGGATAATGGTGATTTTACTGAACAGAAACTGGCATGGGCATAGAAGAGTCTGTCTGCAGGAAATTGATTGCCCTCCAGTTAAAAACACCCAGACCTAATTAGCTGTACACACGAGCCAAGAATTTAGGTGACCAGTGCTAGAGCTGAGAGATGTAAATAAAGAAGTAGTGTGTGTAGCTGCAAGAATGTAATCACTGAAGTCAGGAAAATCTGGTTTTAAGTTTTCTTTTGAAGACTAGGAATAAAACTAATGTGTAAAAGAGGAAAAAATTAGAGCTAACTCGTAGAATTGCTGCAATAATTACAATATGTTCCATTCTAGCTGGTACCAATAATTAGAAGGACAGGAATTTTTAAAAGTTGTTTCTAGAAATAAAGATGTAGGGGAAGACAAGGGTTAAGAACTCTCCATACCCGGGATGGTAGGAAGAAGAGGAGATGAAGAGGTGGACTAAAGAATGATTGAAGAGGCAGGAAGAAAAGCAGAACAGGAATTTGTTATGAAAGTCTAGCCCTCTGGTCCAAAGCACCAAAGTGAACTCTCCATACCCGGGATGGTAGGAAGAAGAGGAGATGAAGAGGTGGACTAAAGAATGATAGAAGAGGCAGGAAGAAAAGCAGAACAGGAATTTGTTATGAAAGTCTAGCCCTCTGGTCCAAAGCACCAAAGTAGAAGATACAGGTCAGCTGGGGTGTTAAGAATGAAGTCATCTCTGAGAGGAAGGACCATTTGGATACAATTGGGAGCACAAACACAAATATGGAAAAATTATTTTGATTATTTCCCACAGACTCAGTAAGATAAAAGGCCAGGATCCCTAGGAACCAGGGTTCAGCAGGTTCCCCCTTAATTGAAGGAGGAAGTCACATAGGGAGTCAATGGCTAAGATAGAATTTGGGCCCAGATTTTTCTGGATCCAGATCCAGATCCACAAGAGTTAGTATTACACGAGAGCCCAATTGTGAGAGATGTGAAAATGATAGTTTTTCCTTTTTCTTCAGAAGTTATGAAAAGCAATTGAGATCACAATTATTAGGTAACTAACAGTTCAGCAAGTCCCTTGTTAGATTCTTATGCGTCTTTAATAAGTCATAGATTTAACTGGGAACAGATACTACAGATCAATAAATCAACACATCTTATAATGTCTGGGTCCTATTCTGTGTCAGTGTCAGTGAATGCGAGTTCAATAAATACTTGTTCATGAATCACATTTATATGACCACAACTTGAGAATGCAAAGAGTAAGACAGCACCATGTTTTCTGTACCTTTTAGAATTAAATAGAAATGGACAGGCTTCTTTTTTTTGTTTGTTTTAAACTCAATAGTGGTCATATAAAATGAGTATTTACAATAATTTTTAAAAGCTTGTTTCAGTGCAAAACTAAAGCAATTTCTAAGACACAGGAGGCAAATGTCTAAATTAAGACAGTTGAATGATTAAAACGTACATACCTACAGGATCAAAAAACATAGATAAATTGCACACTGAAATCACAATAGAAGAATTTAATTGCCAATTAAATCTCTTTTTAAGTGTACTTTTTCTATACAAGCAAATTTATAATCTTATCAGGTTTTTTTTTTAAAAAAATGTAATTAACAAATAAAAATTGTGTAGATTTATGATGTATGACATGATGTTTTGATACATGTATATACTGTGGAATGGCTAAATTAAGCTAATTAGCATAGATAGTACCTTACGTACTTATTTTTGTGTGTGTGATGAGAACGCTTAAAACCTACAGTTTTAGCTATTCTAAGCATACAACATATTGTTATTTACTATTGTCACCATGATATACAATTGATCTCTTGAATTTATTCCTCCTGTCTAACTGAAATTTTGTGTCCTCTGCTGAAGTCTTTTTTTCCCCCCACAGAAAAATATGTTGCCAGATTAAGTCTTTATCATCAGCATGCAGAGTTCTCACAATTGTTTGGCTAGTTTTGTTTATAAAAATGTCCAATAAGAGGCCATACTTGTGTTTGTAGATCTATCTATTATTTATATGGGAGACGGGGAGCAGGCAGGTGAAAGACTGAAGACATGGACTTCTATAGCTCTCTGAATAATAACCATAATCAACATTTATTGAGCATTTACTAAGTGTCAGGGACTGTGTTAATGCTTTAAACAGATTGTCTACTTCAATTAACTCTATGAGTTAAATATGAGAAAACTGAAATATAGAGATTAATTTCCCAGAGTCAAATAATTTGGAAACGGAGAGGCTAAGATTCAAAGCAAATAGAATCTATATTCCTAACCAATAATTTGCATTCATCGTTTTCCTATCACACTGAAGACGAATTGTCTCCCCAGGCCTTCACACGCACTGGTTGCTAGACCAATGTAAAATTAACATTGACAAAAATCCAGTATCTCTTAAATTGGTGTCTATGACATTCCTCCTGATGGATCTGAATTTTCCAGCATTGGCAAGTATTTTTTTAATGAGCTTATGTTGTCAGTAACGGCTTTGTAACAAGATTTTTATTACTGTTAACAACAACAACGACTTTAAAGGACAAGATAGTAATACCTAACATGTACTGAGCATTTGCACATGCCAGGAGTAATATGTGAAAGATATCTGTGATTTTTACTTTTTCTTTGGGCATTTGCTACTCCAACCAGTCCAAGTGTATAGTAAAATGCCTGGCCCTCTTCTCTTCCTATCACATTGAGCAAAGGGAAAATACATGTCTCATCCTCAGCTAATCAATGTTTCTCACCTGAGAATTTGAATCTTGAACATAAAGACAAAAGGTAAATGGAGTTGCATTATTCTAGAGATAATCTATTAGTTCCCATGTCTTAAATACCTAGAACTAGTCTATTTCTGACTTTCCTATGGCCTGATTATTTAACTATTTCTTACAGTTTGTAAATTTCCCCAAATCCTTCTAGTAAGTTTGTGGCTGTTTTATTTTGTATTGTTTTGTTGTTAGCAAATGCTGTAGTCAGACTTATTTGGTCGCAAGTGAATGAATTCAATTCTGCCTCAGTACTTGTGGTTAGAGTTGTGATCTCAGAGTTCAAAAGACAAAACTGAAGCTCAAAAAAGTTAAATGGACATTTAGATCCAGATATATCGAATTCTGCCTCAGTACTTGTGGTTAGAGTTGTGATCTCAGAGTTCAAAAGACAAAACTGAAGTTCAAAAAAGTTAAATGGACATTTAGATCCAGATATATCAGATCTTAATGCCAAAATTATCACTCGGTGTTCTGAACAGTGAAAGGTTTCTGATTTTACTCTACTTAGAAGCTAACAAGTTATTCACCATGGTGTTAGGGATACTGGCTGAAGATATAAGAGTTCTGATCAGAGACGAAGGACATTATTACTTACAGCAAAAGCGGTAACCAGATCTTCATGTTTATTTGGGTTGGTTCCTCCTCTCCCCACCAAGTCTAAAGGCCCATGATGGATGCCTGCACATACAGTGGGATACGTTACAGGAGAGGGATGCTGAACTGTGAGATTTGCTACTTTCACAATAAGTGGAAGCAAGACTGCTCTTTGTTGGAGGGTGGAGTGAAGTTGGTGGGGGGGACGCTGTCACCTCAACCCTCAATGTTGCTTTCTGCAAACACATACCTTAAAAATGGTCCAGTTAAAGAAAGGTCAGGGTCTTGCATTCCTAGCATACCTTGGAAGAATGTTCAAGGCATCTCAAGGTCTATGACAGAGAACCTCTCCCAACACTTACTGTGCTCTATTGTTTTTTAAACATAGAGGTGGCTGTATTAGTATTCCAATGCATTGCAAAAGAAGTCTCCCACTCCTTCTTCCTGTGCCCCACTCCTGTTTGTCAGAAGTAAATTGAATTAGAGAGACAAGGGACAAGCTCAATTAGTAGTGGCTCTAGCTCTATTTAGGAATATTTCAGAAACTTTTTGGGCATAGACTTATTGGAGAAAGACTGTGGAATCATATTTGGTTTGATATCGCTGCAGATATCTTGTGTTTCGATGTCTTGGACAGAAACAGCACGGGATCCTAAATCAAAATATTATATGTGCGAAAAGAGTTGTACACACATTGAAAAATAAAAGCATAATCAATATCAATGGGCATTTTATTTATAGATACTTATTGAGCATCTGCTTTGGCCCAGGCACTCTGTTGAGCACTATGAATGCAGGGAGGGAATGAAACAGATTTGGCTCCTGTGTTCAAAGGGCTTGTCATCTAGTGATATTTATGTGGAGAAACTCATATTTGTAGGAGACTTAACTAATGTTTGTGCAACATTTTACAAGACAAGTCTTTTCATGTCCATTATTTCGTGTGATCCCATAAAAAATCTAGAGATGTCAGTATTACAAACAATAGGAACCTACAAGGAACTAAGGCTTAGACAAATTAAATGATTTGCCAAAGTTTGCTCTGCTAGCAAGTAACTGAAATAACACTCACAAAATGCTTCTTAGAAATCTCATTTTTTCATTCAAATATTTATTGACATCTATATTTTTTGGCACTGCGCTATGTACTTAGTATTCAAAAGGGATTGATATATGAGACTCCTGTGTTCCAGCTCTGTCAGCTAATAGCTATGTTGTTAAGGTCAGTAGGGGTTGGGGCGTCCCTATGTTTTCTTATGAACTTTAACACCTTCCGAGAGAAAGCTGCAAACTTTGGGGCCTCCGTGGACCCCGAAGTCTTGCAAATCCTTTGTGAGATTGATTGGCCAGTCTTCAATGTCGCTGGCCATCAGAGGGCTCTCTTAGCCTCCCCTTAGCTCAGGCTGTCAGACGGGTCATCTTTGGAAAACCTGGACACCCCGATCAGATACCTTATATTCTCATTTGAACTGAAATTCTGTCTTACCCTCCTCCTTGGTTAAAAAGATGTTTTCCAGGTTTAAAAAAAAATGCTCAGCACCGAGAGACCACCGCCATTCTCCTGACGAAGCCGCGCCCTGGTTCTGCCCCTAAGCAAGTTTTATCAACCTCTCCAGAGGAGCCGGACCTGACCTTCCACCCTCCACCTTATGCAGAGGACCCCACCCAAGTGTCTGACCCACTTCTCTCTCCCCCACACCGGCTCTGGGGCCTCTTATCATCTCCAGAGTCCCACCCCCCCAGTGTCCCCTCCTTCCTCTGCGTCCCCTTCTTCACCTTCCTCAACTGGTTCCCCTCCTGGACTTTTCCCCTTGCGTGAGGCCGCGGGGGTAAATGGCCCTTTAATGAATATGTTCCCTTTATCACCAGTGATCTTTACAACTGGAAAAACCAGAACCCTTCCTTTTCCACCAGTCCACATGGTCTCATTTCTCTGTTTGAGTCTGTCTTTTATAACCACGCATAAGAAAACATTGGAGGACAGTTGGTCTGGAGGATCCTTGTCCCATGATGTCCTGTGGAGCTGAAATGGCCAAGCTACACTTATAGCAGACGACACAAAGGGAAACTAGACGGCCAAGCTACACTTATAGCAGACGACACAAAGGGGAACTAGACGAACAAAAGGACTTAAACACAGACCGAAACTAACAAACGATACGCATATAATAAAAGATTTTTAAATCAAAATGAAAGTCCCAACGACCTAAAAAAGGTCCCAACGGATCAGAATGACGTCTCGTTTGATCCAGGGAAAGAGGCGTCTGCGGCTGCGTCCAGCCTAGCCTTTTTCCCAACCAAGGAGTCGACTCACCAAATTCGATGACGCCTGCCGTGGGTTTGTCTCTCTGGGGCTGAAGAACATCTTTTCAGGAATTCCCCCCTAGAGATCCAAAAAGTCCCAGGGCCAAAAGGATGGTTCTCGAGAGGCTTAAGCGATCCCGGACGAGCCCCCAAATGTTATGGCCAACGTCCGAGGGGTAAAAGAAATTTGCCCACAAGAACCGGGTGACGAGAAAAGGAAAAGAGTTTATTTCTGGCAGCCAGGGCTATGCAGGCCAATCGGAGTGCCTGAGTTGAAACCTCTTGCAGTTTTATTTTTAGCTAGGTGGGAATTTTTCGCACCTGACACAATCTAGCCAATGCAAGCAAGCCAGCGGTACATAAGCTAATTTTGCGGTTAGCCCTGTAGCCCCTCCCCACCCTGGATTCCCCATAGGGACTTTCCAGGCTAAAATGGCAGAGCTGCCTAAAATGGCTTTGGCTGTTTATTCCCCCATTTATTTTAGCAAGCGACTTGTACAGAAGCAGAATGCATATGTTAAGGTCAGTAGGGGTCGGGGCGTCCCTTAACAATGTGACCTCAGGCCTTGGCATGGGGTTGTTAGAGGCTTTACCTGCTGTAGCAGAAATCATTTGGGTGAGTGATTTTTCCATGCAGTTCAGTCCATGTGAAACGATTTTCTTTCCTTTTTCACCTGGTAAATCTTCTATCCTCCAGACCCCAGTACATGATTCTCAATACAACCTTCCCTACCCTCAAATTGCCTCCACAAGCTTTTGCTTTGTGGTGACTATCACCATTATAATCATACATTTATTCATGTGTATATTTGCTAAATATAAGGATATCTAATTAGACAGGACACTGCATGAGGGGAAGAATTGTGTACTTTAGTTGACCAAATTTTATTCAATATGTGGCAGAGTTTCTGGCACATATTAAGTACTCAGCTATTTGCTTGAATGAATAAATGAATAACTTGTGAAAGTACTCTAAATATGGTTTATAGTAGTTATTTAATTTGCATACTGTAATAGGTTTTATTAAGTCCACTTTTCAGAAAAAGAAACTATATTCACAGAGCTTAATGAGGTTTCCTGGGGTCACATGGCTAATAGTTGACAGAGGTGGGATTGGAACCCAGGTTAATATGGCACTCAAGCCAGCGCTCCTATCAACAACAACAAACATTTCATTCATGTCCTCAAGGGAATAATTTTGCTCCAAGAGACTGTTTTTTGTTTGTTTTCCTTTGTACATGCAAGCAACTTGCTTGGACCTATAAATTATCTTTTTCACAGATCCATAGCTTGATCTCCAGCCTAGTAGTTCCTTTCTTCCTATTTTCAGCTAAAAGCCCAAGCAGCACACAGCAGGAGGTGACCAGGAAGGAGAGCTGGCAGGGGAAGAATCTGTAATTAAGCAAACAAGCAACAGCAGACAGTATCCACGGACAGCACCACCTGGACTGTCCTTCTAGCCAATGCAAATGTGACCTTCCAGAGGCCAGGGCATGGTGGTGTTAGCAGCATTAGCTGCCGCAGCAGAAATCTCTTGGGGGAGAAGTGAGGAGGCCTGGAGAGAGATGACTTTGTTACATGGACCGTTGTTCCCAGGCAGAGACTGCAGGCCTGGTCTTCAAAGGCCTGCTGCTGTTTTGTGTGTTCAGAAGCAATTTGGAAAACACTGTCATGTCAACTTTATTTCTTTGCTCTCTAGGCGTACTTAGTGGTTGCACATAAATAATCCCCTCTGAGGTTGAAAGTTACTGTAAGGTGTTCACTGCACTGGGCTGAACTTCAAATGTATAGGAGCCAGAATTTTTAATGAACTTTATTTTATAAAGCTTGTTGATTTTTTTCTAATTATGAAAGAAATGCACACTGGTAGAAAAACTTGAAATTATAGACAAGTATCAAGCAAATAAAAATTACCTCGAATACAGGCCTTGTCTTATATGCAGTACATAATTTACTCCAAGCTTTTTGAGAAATATGGTCAAGTCTTTCTATGTTTACTATAATGTATTTTTTTAAGGAGGTCTTATGAGGCATCAGCACCCTAAAACTCATTGTAGCATTTTGTCTTCTTCTAACTCCAATACATAGAGTAAAATTTTTGTGAATATAAGTGCTATGACTACTCATTCCAGAGTTTGTGAGTTCATAAATTCCTTTCATTTTTACTCTCTCCCGGACTTACCAACCAAGTCCTTTCTAGGACTTAGCGCATCAATACATCCCTCAAATAATTGTAAAGCCAGCTCTCCATGAGAATGTTATTTACTAGAGGGTAGGACCTACTGATGAACCTTGAAATGCTAGAGAAAGAATGACTCAGTGAAAGAAAGAGCTGATGCATGAATAAATGGATGCATTGAAGTAAGTTCTGTTGGGGCCTTTAGTAGCTGTACCTTAACTTTAATTTCCCTTCCTAATTTACAAAGCAGGTATGAAGTTCTTTCACAGTTGTTCTCAGCTTGGGAGAATTTTGCCTCCCAGGGAACATTTGGCAATATGACATTTGACATTTTTGATTACCACAACTGGGGAGTGGGTGTGCTCTTGGCATGTAGTAGGTAAAGGCCAGGAATGCTGCTAAAACATTCTACAATACATGAGGCATTTCCTAGAACAAAGCATTATCAAATTGCCAGTCACCAAAATGTCCATAGTGCCTAGGCTGAGAGACCCTGGTTTAGCACAAGGTTCAATTGGTTTCATAGGGGAGAGGAAGAAAGTAGAGAAGAATATCACAGAAAGCAGATTGAATACCTACAGGTCAAACATGGAGGATTCTCTTGTGCAGAGAAGTAAGATTATAAAAGTGGCAATAAAACAATGCCATCTCTTCTATTAAGAAAAAAAAAATCATTGTTTTTTCTTGGCACAGATGGTCTTAGGCTTGTAAATCTGCCATTCTCTCAGTAATCACATGAAGAAAAGGGATGATTTAAAGCAGTTTTAAGGTTTATCTTGCAGAAGGAAAGTGTGGGTGTCTGAAGAAGAATAGTAAACATAAATTCTGTTTTACATCTGAGAAGCAAAGCAATTTAGAGTATAACACAACTTCCATCTGAACTATGGCTGAAAAGGAGGTGTAAGATATGGTCAATGATTTTAAATGATTGATGAGGATTTCTTTAAAAAAAAAAAATACAAAGGCCTGGGTAGAGAGCCAGGACTCTTTGATGTTCCATAATAGAATTTTATACTGTTTTTCTCACAGTCAAATA
>NW_007729402.1:149867-157769 GCF_000696425.1 Galeopterus variegatus | reverse complement strand
ACCAATTTCTTTATGCCCTTTGTCCAATCTCACCCCCTCTCCCTCCCCTTCTCCTTCCCCCTCTAATTGCCCTAGTTTTCTTCTCTTCTGAAAGAATAATAGTTACTCTGTTGATTTGTTGCCTAGATGATCTGTTCAATGCTGAGAAGTGTGAGCAGGTCCCTCAATATTATACCAATTTCTTTATGCCCTTTGTCCAATCTCACCCCCTCTCCCTCCCCTTCTCCTTCCCCCTCTAATTGCACTAGTTTTCTTCTCTTCTGAAAGAATAATAGTTACTCTGTTGATTTGTTGCCTAGATGATCTGTTCAATGCTGAGAGGTGTGAGCAGGTCCCTCAATATTATCATAGAGCATATGCTTCTTCTGACACTCTGAAATGGGCTTTGTGGAGAGAGACATCCAGTTCTTTTCTTTATCTCTGCTGGTGACTCTCCTTGTGTCAATGCACTCCAGTGGCTGGCAGACCATCTGCATGGTGGTTGTGGCGTCTAGCTGCTTTCGTGGCAGCCATGGTTACTGTGGTGGTTGTGGTGGGTCACCCACATGGAAGTGATGTTTTAGGCATGCTGCTTGGCACTGGTGGTGTGCCTGGTTGTGGGAGGGGTCCAGTCCCTATCTCCATTCATTGAGTCTCTGGGTAAGCCCCAAGGTGCTGGTGCAGTGTGCCAGGTTGTGGTAGGGGGGTTCAGTCCCCAGATCCATGCCTTGGGTCTGCTGGCAGCCCACAATGCACTGGCAGTGTGCCTGGTTGTGGGAGGGGGCTCCAATCCCTGGCTCCATCCCCAGGTGGACCCGAGGCACTGGTGGTGTGTCTGAGCCAGAACTAAGTTTTTTGTGTCCTTTGCTTACTTCTAAAGTGGGGGAACTTTCTTTTGGGATCAGTACTTGAGCTTTGTGGTTGAGCTAAATTGCTGCTATGCTGCTGCTTCCCTAGGAAAGGTTTTTTGTGCAGCACAGGTATAATGGTTGACTTTATAGGTACTTCCAGCTCTCCAGAGACTTGCTGTACCTGGGTTGTGTAGTAACTCCAATCTGGGCCTGAGTCTTTTCATCAAACTGCACCCCATGCAATTCTACACTCCTGACCAGTCTCCTCTGAGTGGTCCTATGCTGATTGGGGTGCAGATCAGCTGTCCTTGCTATGCCCCAGTGTTCCCCCAGTGGGCCCATCTCTCCCATTGCCCAAGCTGCAAACACTTCTCATGGGATGAGCCATGCACCAGTCCCTTGTGATGGCTCACCAGCCTCTGAGTGGCTCCATTTTTTCAGTTGTTGTGGCTTCTTGCTCCTATGTGGGTCCACGGGAACCCTGTTAGTGGTCTTGCTGGCCTGCGGGCTGCCAAGGCCCTCTTCTCCTCTGCCACCTCCAAGCAACTCCATCTAAAGGGCACAGCTGAGGCTTTTGCCAGCTCCTGCTGTGCGCTCAGCAGCCCCAGCCTTAAAGTGGCTGCAGAACAAAATGTTCAGAGCAGTTTTTTCTTTCTCTGATCATGGCTTCTCCCACCTTCATGTACTCCATAGTTCTTTCCTCCTCGTCCTCTGAGCTTTAGTGGCCACAGCTTGGCTGTTGTTGCTTTTTTATATAGTTGTAAATTGGTTGATTTCTGGGAGAGAGTGATGCTGGGGACCGCCTATTCTGCCATCTTGACCAGAACTCTAAAGGGTTTCATTTGGCATATCTCATATACTTTTCACAGCAAACCTGTGATGTAGTTAGTATTGCTATCCCTATTTTTTACATGGGGTTCCACAAGCTCCTTCCTTTACTTTTATTCATGTCACTTTCTCTCATATCTTTTCACTACTCAACTTCAGTCCTACTTTTATCAAGAACCAAATAAATTTCTGTCAGTTTTTCCAGGAAGCCTTCTTTTAGTCCCTGCTAATGGGTGTACTAGGAAAACCTTTCTGATATGTATATTGACCAGAAAACAAATTGGAACATCTTCTTAAGGACACATGCATAATATGGGGCAGTGTAGGGCAGTGGTTAAGGGTACCAATTTAGAATGGGACTTCTTGGGTAGTCTTGGGCAGATCACTTAACTTCTCCATGTATAGTTTTTTCTAACATACAAAATAAATATTATAATAGAACTAATAGAGCTAAGCATAGAGTTGCAGTGAAAGTTAAGTTAGTAAATGTATGTAAATTGCTTGGATTAGAATATTGCCTAGATCTAGTAAATGCTCAGTTAATGTTAGCCTTATTATTATCATTGTTGTTATCAATTATTTGCCCCTTTTCTTCCCAGCTAATAGAATCAAAAAAGCTATGTTAAATGAAACAAAAATTCCTGCCTAAAGAAACTGGGGAGAAAATAAAACACATACCTATCAATAACAGGTAGGAAAGGTGAAGAATGTGCATTTAAGATTTTTAAATATTTTTCATGGGTCACTGAGGAAACTGGTCATTGACTTTTCTCAACTTAATAAAATGACTGCTTCATCACCTGTTGGCCTTGTAGTCTGGGACAAATCACTTAAACTCTCAAAATGTAAGCTACTTCATCAGTAAAAATGATAACCAGGAATTAGTACATCTAGGCTTCATATCATGTAATGTTTCTTTGTTTATAAGATACAAAAGCAACTCTGGTTATCTGAAGCCCAAAGGGAATTTGTAGGAAAGAGACAAAGTACCACAATGTAAAAATCTGCATCTCAGGAAAGATCCTACCTGCAGCCTGAAGAACTCTTGGAATACCAGGAGTATTTATGGGGTATGTCTTTAAGATGTTATGATGAGATGCTCAGCTGCAACTATTTCTGTCTCTGAATGTCCAATAAAGATTCATATTCCAGGAAGGAAGACTGATTTAGCTGCAGATCCCAGTGTTTAGTGGTAGAGTTCCTTATTTTAGTCCCCAAAGAATCCTAGTGCTGGGAAAAGACAAACTCCAAAGGTCACGATTATGCGCAGATCTAATGCCTGACTCAGTTATAAATAGAGTATAATGCTTTTATTGTTTTATGACCTTTGGCAAGTCACTGTCCCTCTCCAGTGACCTTTGGAAAAAGGATGAATACAGCCAGATTAACTTCACATTTACTACCAGCTCTGAATTATTTTTAAAATGTGGTCTGTAACTTTGCTCTCGCTGGATTATGGGTATTCTAGTCTTAATATCTTTCTCTTTGCTTCAATAGCAATTTATGCCTGAATCTTCGGAGGTCATTTTATTTGACTACTGAAAACAAAAGTGAAATCTACAATGGCTGCAGTTTAAAAATAAAATTAAAAATTACTATTCAAAAATAAAAAAAATACAACAAATTTATAGGTCTAATTAGCTTTTATTCACAATTCATGAATCATGTCAGCCTCCTTTCTATAAAATAGAAAAAGAATTTCCCCTGGGCAATGGCAGAACAGTGGTGTTTGTAAGGTGGGAACCAGGAAACAGAACAATAGAAAAAGCTGGTTAACATCAGGTTAGTTCAGGTGATACTAACTCAAGGAGACTGGAATCTGTTTTCAAGAAAAACTGGACTGTTTGGGGATCTATCTGCTTTGTTAAAGTTTCAGTTTGATTTTGTGGCATTTAGCATGAGTGACTCAATTTTGGTCTGGTTTGGTTTGTTGGGACTTAGTGCAGGAGCTCAGTCTTAAATAATGGCCTCCCATTGTTATGGAAACGGTTTCAGCAAGGAAGCAGCAGACACTCAGAGAGTTGGAGAGTCAGGAATTTATTGCGCCAGGGGTCCAGATGAGTAGTGCTCCAAAATTCTGGACCCCTAACTCAGGTTTTACAGGGCATTTTATAGGCAGACTCTTTCAGGCTTTGGTTTCTCAACACACATCTCAAGCAAGCAGCTGCTGGATTTGGCTTCTCAGAATTCAAGTCACCTAAGCAGATATGCAAGCAGGGTTACAGAAGCAAGGAATGCAAGCAGTTAATTAATAGCTAGGCCGACTTCCCGGGGCCTTGTAGATAAGCACATTTAGTTACAGCATTATACTGGCTAGGCAAATTTTTAATTTTGCATTTTTCCATCACCATAATTTTTGACAGCTGTGTATGTGAGTGGTGAGGTGACAACTAGATGGCAGTCATGAATGAGCATATATACAGACTGGAGAAACACATTCCATGAATTAATAAGTGAGTGAATACTCCCTGACATGTGGCATTGTCATCTCAAGGGAAAAAATTATGTCATTTATTAGAGAGTTGATGTTTGAGAAAGTCAACATTGTTGAGGTTACATTTCTTTTAATCAATGTGTCCAGCTTTTTCCAAACTCCATCCTAGAGTTAGACCATCAGACCACACATGATAGTGTATCTTTTGCCCTCAACATTTATTGAGAGTAAATGTTATAGTGAATCGAATACTGTGAAAATAAATTCTGTAAAAACGTGGCTAAGTATGTTACTTGGTTAACTCAATGTCTTCAAAGGATGTGCAAGTCAGTCACTGTGTTAAAGAAGGTAACATGAAAATACCCACTTTCATTTGCTTTGAACATTTACTAAATGATGACTCTTTGGCAAACCCTGCCCCAGGATAACAACGTCTCCAATTTATTCATTATCACTTTCCCTAAGCCAGCTGTGGTGCCTGCTCTCCCCATGAGAGACACTTTCCTGTTGGAACCTTCCATTGTGCTATCTTTCTCCTTTTCTTTTCCTCTCTGCCTCTTGGCTTTTATAATTTCCCCTACCTTCATCACATTCGTTTCTTCTTTAGATGGATTCATATGATGCTATTAAAAATAAACAGGGGGTGAGATATTTATATAATAATTCTAAGTGGTTTTTTCATTTTTTTAGGTTAGTAGCTAGAAAATATAGAGTACCTAATTTTTTACCCAAAACATTACCTTATTAAGTCTAGTTCTGAACCTACTCTTCCTTCTGTTCTTTTTTGATTAAACGTATGATGTGCTTATGTCTTATTTTATCTGTGCATTCTGCAAACATTCTGCATGCCCCTTTGAAACCAGATGGGGCATAAATCTTAAATAAATAAATAAGTAAGAAATATGATAAAAGATCACTACCTGAGTTAGCTTATACCATAAACATGAATCCTACAAGCATATAAATATATATGAATTCTGAAATAAAATACCATCTGCTTTTATGTAAAAAAATCACATTAATTTTATATCACAACATGTTATCCTGTGGAAATTCAATTCAGCAATATAAATAATGAAAGTATCTAAATATGTGGAGCTCAAATTATCTTCCAGCCTCTGCCAAATTAAAAAATATATATATATATATGTATATATGTATGTATATATATATATATATTGCAATAATGTGCATTTAACTGAGTTAGATTTTAAAGTCTGGAACTGGCAGATTTCCCCAGAGTTGCATCAGATATCAGAATCAAGGGTTATTAACATTACAAAGAGCACCGCTGTCCTACAGTGTCCCCTTTATCATTTTGAGCAGCTGCCTCAAGGCAACGCATTTAACCTTGGGAAATGTGATAGAAATTCTGGGTAGTCAAAACCTGCCAGTAGATTCCCTCAACTGGAATCTACTGTAAAGCTTTATTTAGCTGCAATACAGGCAAAAGATAAAACTCTTATCATTTGATGTTTATCATTTTCATTCACGGCTTTTAAATCTCCCCGATGCTGTTACTTTTACTTATAAATAGCAACATTCCATTTGCTGGTAGGACATTGTTTTCCCCACTGAGAATGTTATTACAAAGAAAGGCCCATGAGAAGGATGTGCTGAATATTTAAACATAGATGCCCGGATTATTTTCTTTCAGGTATTTTAGAGCGAGATGTTGTTAGACTTTTTGTGTGTGTGTGTAGAAATTTATTTTCTATTTAGGCTGAAAAAGGCTGTCTTGTGCACGATTACTTGCTTAAGATTAGAAATCAATTAAAAACACTGCTGGTGACTGTGTAGTGAACCAGCATGCTTAAATATGGGAGAGGGTTTGGCTGCTGGCTGATTAGCTCCATTGGTTAGAGTGTGATGCTGATAACACCAGGATCAGGGTTCAATCCCTGAACCAAAAAAAAAAAAAAAAAAGACTGGTTGGTTGCATTTACCATTGACATAAACCTTCAAAAAAGCAAAGCAAACTTGGCAAGATTTCTAAAGAAACTCAAGACTTTTTGTAGCTTTGATCCAGTAATTTCAGTTGTGGGAATCTATTTTATGAAAATACTATTGATTATGAAAAGAATGGGCTACTATTATATGTCAGGTGCTATCGTCTCTTTTAATTCTCAAAACAATCCTATGAATTCAACATTAGTAGTGGGGAAACTGAGACACAGTGTTTTAGTAGCTTTCTAAGCTCTCACTGATAGGAAATAGTAGAGTTAGGCCTTCAAGCCAGGAAATCTAACAGCAGTGTTTGAGCACATAATCACTAAAAGTCAACACTGCAAAATGTTGCCTGCTAAGTTGTTTTTGCCATCATATTTATGAAAATCCAAAAGTTTTAAAATATGAGGGAAATAGGCATTTCTCAAAGGAAGATATACGAATGGACAATAGACACATGAAAAAATGCTCAACGTCACCCAGCATTCGGGAAATGCAAATCAAAACCACACTGAGATACCATCTCACCCCAGTTAGGATGGCTAAAATCCAAAAGACTGTGAATGATAAATGCTGGCGAGGTTGTGGAGAAAAGGGAACTCTCATACATTGTTGGTGGGAATGCTGAATGGTGCAGCCTCTATGGAAAATGGTATGGAGGTTCCTCAAACATTTGCAGATAGAGCCACCATATGACCCAGCTATCCCACTGCTGGGAATATACCCAGAGGAATGGAAATCATCAAGTTGAAGGTATACCTGTTCTCCAATGTTCATTGCAGCACTCTTTACAATAGCTTAGAGTTGGAACCAGCCCAAATGTCCATCATCAGATGAGTGGCTACAGAAAATGTTATATATCTACACATTTCAGAGAATCTGATGCTACTGGCAAGAGATCAGAAGGCAAGCCAGAGAATAATTGGGATTTCTCTGCTATAAAAAAGAATGAAATACTATCATTTGCAATAACCTGGATGGACCTAGAGAGAATTATATTAAGTGAAATAAGTCAGGCACAGAAAGAGAAATATTATATGTTCTCACTTATTTGTGTGAGTTAAAAGTAAATAAATAAATACACAAATAAACTTGGGGGGAGAGAAGAAGACACAACAATTACAATTCCTTGAAGTCAATACGACAAGTGAACAGACATGAGGTTGTTGGTAGGGAGGGGGGAGAGGGAGGGGAAGGGAGGTTTTGGTAATGGGCCACAGTGATCAACCACGTTGTATATTGACAAAATAAAATAAAATAAAAATAAATAAATGAAAGAAAGAAAGAAAGAAAGAGGACACATACCAAAAAATTAAAAAAAAATATATATGAGGAAATGATTCAGTGAATTATGTTATAAAAAATGATATAAACAAAGTTTCTATGATGATAGCTCTAGAAAAATAATCCTACATGTGAATGTAGAATAAAAACACATTTATTTAGGCTACAAATAAGAAAAAATAAAAAATAAACACAATAAAATGCCAATAAAGATTGCACTTAAGTTGTACAAATGTTTGAATATTTATCTTTATTCTATTTTTTTCTATGTTTTCCAGTTGTCTCTAATGATAATATTACTGTGGAAATAAGAAATACATTTATTTTAAAGTCTGCCATTTAAAAACTATCTGTCAAGGACATTGAAAAGATGTTTTTAACTTTTTAAAGTTAAAAATTCTGGGCCGGCCCAGTGGCGCACTAGAGAGTGTGCCGCTTGGGAGTGTGGCAGTGCTCCCGCCTAGGGTTTGGATCCCATGTGGAGACTGGTTCCGCTCACTGGCTGAGCGCGGTGCGGGCAGGGTTGCGATCCCGTTGCCGGTCCCCGGTACGGGCGCGACACCGAGGGTTGCGATCCCG
>NW_007729402.1:133305-149743 GCF_000696425.1 Galeopterus variegatus | reverse complement strand
GAGGGTTGCGATCCCGTTGCCGGTCCCCGGTACGGGCGCGACACCGAGGGTTGCGATCCCGTTACCCGTCAGTAGAAAAGACAAAAAGGAAAAAAAAAAATTCTCTGCTTTCTTTTATAGGACACTCTATAGTCACAAAAATGGAAAAAACATTGACTTTCATTCTCAGTTTTAGTTGGTATATCAAGAATCGTAGGACTTTTTGATACCAGGGTCAATGTACTAATCTATCTGGAAGGTTATAGAGAGAATAGATTTTGCCTCAGATCACAAAAAGTTTCAGATTTACAAAAATTTTGGATTAGATACACGTAGTAGTGACATCTGCTGTCCCACTGTGTGCTAAATCTAGGGTTTAAAAAATATTTTAACATTTTCATTTTGAAGTTGTGGCTATGTGTTTCTGTGAATTATCTGCCTACTCAAATAGCTCCATTTGGGTATGATTACTCATGTAAGAAAATTAAGAGAAAATGCATTAGTTGGCATTTAATTCATAATAAAATTTGCATGCTCTAACAATTGCCCTAAGAAATGAAGATAGAGCAACCTGGTCAATTAGCCAATTTACAGTATATTTTATTCCAGCTTTATTGAAAAACAACAACTACTACTATATTTGTTAGGCAGATGTAAATCCCTCTCCTTGAGTGGCATATCTCTGATCCCCAAATTTGAGATTAAACTTTGACTCTATATGTCACTTGGGCCCCACATTACAGATCCCTCTTTCTCACTTTCCAGGTCTAATCTTCTCTTCTGTCTAGTAAGGAAAGGCTGATCTCTTTTTTCTCGACTGTTTTTGTCTGTAAGACCCTGATGATACAATACACCCTCGCCCCCCACCCCCATGAGGAAGTTCATTTTTCTCCTTTTATTTTTCAATTCAGAATTTTATGTATCTTCTAGTATGGATAGTGTTTCTCAATACTTTGCTTGCCAAATTAAAGCTTTGAAAAGCTCAAGCTGGTTTCTCTTTTTTATAGATCAGTGCTATCCAAAAGAACTTTCTGCAATGGTGGAAATGTTCTGTATTCATGCTGCCTGATATAGTCACATATGGCTATTGAGCACCTGAAATGTGGGTAGCACAACTGAGGAACTATGTTTTTAATCTTATTTAATTTTAGTTAATTTAAATATAAGTAACTACATGTGGCTGGTGGTTACCATAATAGTGCAGATTTAGTGTATCCTTGTAGATTAATAAAATCCTAACCTATTGTAATGCTTAGAGAAAAATTGGACCACACTGAAGCATTCATTTATTTTTATATTCCACCTATTGTATCCTCTTTCTTCTATAACCTTTCCGTCATTTCTCCTTTCCTCTGTTCCATTCTTTCTTTTCCCTTCTCTTTCAACAAGGATGTTTGATACATGGAGAGCAGCGTGGACACAGGAAAACTTGAGGATATATGGAAGAAATCATGATTGTTCTCTCACGAAAACTTAAGTGGAGAGAATTGACTATGGAGAAAGCTTGAGACTTTCTTCCTCTTTTAATCCACTTCACCTTCCATAAAGAGAAATACTGCCCAAGGACAAATCAATGTAAGTTTGACAGGAATGTCCTTTAGGGTATCTAATATTCATGAATGCAGACCAGCCAATAAATTATCTTCTTTGTGCAAGCTAGTTCGAAATTGGTTTCTATCAACAAAAAGTTCTCACTAATTCAAAAGGTTAACATAAACATTATTTGAATGATATATGTAAAATAGCATGGCACTTTGATTACATAAGAAGCATTATTTTCTTTTTTCCCTGGATTTCATCTGATACCATGCAAAGTGCTATGTAATCTTACCGGATCCATTCACCTAGAACATTTATGAAAATCCTGTGATTCTAGCACTCTTGTGCAAGTAAATTATACTATAGAGCCCATGGTTCTTCCAAATGTTCTACCTCTGATTCCTTTAAATACTCTGATAGGTGCAAGTTGTTTTTGGATTTTATTAAGTGCATCACTGTTACCTTCCTTTGGCTTGATGCCACGTAATGGGATACAAGGTCTGTTGCAGCTTGGCGGTTTCCATGCTGGGCACAGCTGTCAGCATCTCTTTGCCTTCATTTCAGAGAATCTGATGCTACTGGCAAGAGATCAGAAGGCAAGCCAGAGAATAATTGGGATTTCTCTTTAGCAAAGGAGAAATGGAAAGATCATCTTCCAGACCTTTTCTCTACCCCAGCTGTTTTTGGATAGTTCCTCCATTTCACTGATGAAAAATCAGATTTTTTTCTTTATTTTTTTCCTATTCACATGCCCCAGCTCACAGTGGGGAAACAGAATTGTCCCATTTTTATTACATTACTTGCTGTTTTAGCACAATACTGTGCTTGAAGTTATAGCACAAAGAGACAGCTGTTACACAGAAGGCATATGCCCTGCCTGCTGGGAACAGACTCTCCAGATTCATCCCTGAGCTATGGATTGTGAATCAACTTGTTAGTCTTTTCCAAAAGGCAAATGGAAGTGGAAAGACTGTCCTCTTCAGTTATTCATTTGGCTAATGTTTAACTTATTAAAATTATTTGGAATTGCAGGGAGAGAACCAAGAGAAGCTGAAATCAGTCTACTTATAGGCAAAGGTAGGATATTGGAAGGTCACAATAAAGGACAAGGAATGATATTATACAAGATGGAGAGGGAATAAATGTAAAAGTCTTTTAAGTAAGTAAAATAAAAATAATTAGGATAGGGTATATAAAATTTATAAATGGCTCAAAAGCCATTGGGATGCTTGCTGAATGCTCAATAAAAGGACAAGGAATGATATTATACAAGATGGAGAGGGAATAAATGTAAAAGTCTTTTAAGTAAAATAAAAATAATTAGGATAGGGTATATAAAATTTATAAATGGCTCAAAAGCCATTGGGATGCTTGCTGAATGCTCAATATGATAAATATTTAATATGAAGGCCAAACAATCTAAATTGTCTTTGAAACATATTCACAGATAAGTAAGGTCCAGAATATTGATGGTAGCAAGGCTATATTCACCTTCCTGATGGTAATGTTGAAAGTTTAGTATGAGCTCTATACCATGCTAAGTGACTTGCTAACATAATCTTTACCATAATTTACTCATCATGATACTTTGATAAAATAAATATCATTAATTGAATTTTACATATGAATAAACTGAGACTAGGAGTAGATAAAAGCTTGACCATACTCAGAGAGAGTATGTCCACAACAGACAAATCCATGTGGTCTTTTGTGTACAGCTTCTCTCACTTAGCATAACGTTTTAAAGTTTCATTCATATTGTAGCATGTAGTTTTGTGTTTTAGTGGGGTTGAAGAGTCAATGTAGGTTTAGGGGTAACGTCAGTAATTTAAATAAATTTTAATTAATCTTAGATATACTTAGAAGTTTTATTATTTCTTTCATAGCTCTTATGCGTGTCCAATAATATTTATCTTTTTAATAAGACAGAGGGTGATTCTAATCTTAAGCAAATTACATGTACATTTTTTTCCCATAGGGTGATAGAGAAGAAAGAGATAAATAGCAAAAATGGACAATAGTGAAAAAAAAATTATAATGGAAATTCAAGTTAAACTAACTTATTGCAACTGAGATTAACACTAGTTACAGTTTGATATTCCTGGATGACAATGTGAAAAGGGAGTCAGTGGACACATAGCTCTGCTATCTGATAAAATCAAAGAGTTTATTTCTGAGTTTATGTTTAAACTCTAACAGGAGTGCAGAATGTGGATGCTTATATAGGGAATGCTGACCTTAATACAATATCTCAAAAGTCACAAACGTTCTTACTTTGCTACCATAAGTATAATTTGCCCTGACCCATCTATCTGGGTTTTTTATGACCACATAAGTTTTCCACAGGTTCGGGGATTTTCATAATTTCTTTTCCTTGCCAGGACACTATCCCAACCCCAAACCATATCCCATGCCTTCTTGGGTTGATTGCTCCTTTCTTGAGTTCACTAACTTGTAATAAGCAAATTTGTTTCATTCAGTTGTATTTTGTATGTTTACTATAGTGAAAGGGACTTTGCTATAGCTGAGGTAGCTGAGAAGATGATACCCAAGTTAGTAAAGACATGGTCCTCCCCCATGAAGAGGTGATGTTTAGTGAGAGATTGGAACATTTAAATGAACTATAGCAATGCATCATAGTAAGGGGCCACAGTACAGGCAGCACTGGGAGTCATGAATAGACAGAACATGCTCTTCACAGAGGGCAGTGTAGCATCACTGTGGATTACTGTCTTCCCTTTATATACACTAAATCAGGGAGAGAAGGAAACAGCTGGAGGCAAGCCAAAGGTTTATTCAGGACCACCTTTGTGCCTATTCACCCGACGACCTGTGATTGACTGCTTTCTTCCTTTGTCTCTGATCAATGGTTTTTAGTCGAACTTTTGATAAATTTTATGACATAGCTTGCTTAGCAAACTACAGGCATTGTGTTCTCTGGCTTATATATTAAAATAGCAACAGAAACAAAAGAATAAACTTATTTTGCTGCTTGAGTCTAGGATTAAATGTAACTGAGATGTGCCTGTAGCACACGTGTTCTGTGACACAGTGCCTCCCTAAACAAGACCAGCTTTCTTAACATTCATGTTAAATGAGAAGGCATAGGTTTTGTTTTCCCCGATTTTTGTCCATGACGACTGCCCCAGAATTAGCATTTGTTGGGCTACGCCCGGGCCACCAGCCATTTTGGGAAAGTACCTCAGCCATTTTAAACTTGCTTCGGGCTGATTCTGGGAAACCGAAACCTAAGCGGAGAACTCAAAACTTAAAAGAACTAACTTCCGGGGTACGGTGACTCTGCACTTTTTTCCCGCCTGCCCTGTCCTCACCCCTCCTCCCGGGTAGCAGTGTGTCAACTCCCTATTGGATAAGAGCTCCCCCGCCCCTGGTACCTTATAAAAACCCCTGCTTGCTGTAATAAACAGAGTACCGGCTTTGACCGCTCTCCTGGCTCGGTGTTCTTTCTTTGTCCCCGGGGGCGAGGAACCAACAAGCATTTTCAGATGTTAAAATATTTTCTGACTGCTCACTCTAATTGTAGATCCTCATGACTTTCTGAATTCCATTCAACACCTCCAGATATTTTTAAGAAATTCAGAATTTTTATTCTTTAATGTCTTAAATTTCTTATGTATTGTTGCAAAAAATGTTTAAAGATAATTGTACAAAATGCAAATGATGCAAAAAAAACCCCTCCCAAATTTGTAAATAAATGATGAAATCGAGCAAAGAAAACGTGAACGTGGAAAAAGTAACAAGAAACTAGGGCTGATTAAAAAACAGAAAGAAGCACATTGTGAGTTAGAGAGAAGCTGCTTATTTGTATATGTGCATCCTCCAAGGAATTCAAGGACTTCATCATTCAATACTCATTTTAATTACTTGTATCATGAGATGGTGAACTCCTTAAAAACTCCTTGAAGATACTTTGTGTCCTGTCCAGTAAAACCTAGTATGGGTCATTCATTGACCCAGAGAGTTTCTAGAAAATGTTTATGTAAATCCTTTGCACTATGAGAATTAGCATGAATTATTATTATTATTATTATTTTCCTTTTTGTCTTTTTTCGTGACTGGTAACGGGATCGCAACCCTCGGTGTCACGCCTGTACTGCGACCGGCAACGGGATTGCAACCCTCGGTGTCGCGCCCGCACCGTGCTCAACCAGTAAGCAGACCTGTGTCTATATGGGATCCACTCCCAAGTGTCACACTCTACCGAGTGCACCACCGGGCTGGCCCTAGCATGAATTATTAAAAGAACAAATAATTGGCAAACATTTGCTTAATCTGGAGTTTGGGGAGGTCCCAGGAGGTGAAGATAAATGGAAAGGAGTTCCTGGCTGGGGCTAGTTCACAAGATAAGACTTCAATACCCCTTTATGTTCAAAGTTGGGAGGCCAGTGCCACAGGCTCAAAATACCATGGAACAAGTGTTACTACAGAGAGGGACAGATCTCCATTGGAGTCAGTCAACCTTGCTGGAAATACTACTCTAACTATGAACTCTGTGGTCCTATGTGATCACCTCTAGCTTTTCTCAGTTCAAAGTTGAAGTTCCCAACATTTGAAATTGTTGTGACCTTATCATTTATGTTTCATATGGTTTCCCTTGGGTTTCATTTTATTAGTCCTTCTAGATTTCTCCTCACCTTTATATTTTTATATTCTTTTAAAGAATTTTATTGTAGCATGAGCTTTCTTTTAAGTCATCTTAAGTGTTCTTTATTTTTTATTTTCTTGAAAGTGGCTAGTGCTTTAATTGTCTATTGCTGATAACACACCCAAACTTAGTCATGGGAAATATTCCAACCATTGGATTCTGTGTGTCAGAAATTCAGACAGGACACATGAGAGTGGATGGCTTCTCTCTGTTGCATGATCTGGGGCTGGCAAGACTTGAATGGCTGGGATTATGTAGAGGTTTCTTTATTCACATGCCTTGGGCTTGGGCTGAAGTGACTCAAAGGCTAGGCTCAGCTGGGACTGTGGATGGAGAACCTACACAGGGACCTTCTCACTTGGGCATTCCCAGAAGGAGAAGCAACCTGAGAGTGGGTGTTCAAAAGAACCACCCTTTTGTTGAAACAGTCACAAGCTCCCCACCAATCCCCAGATTCAAGGGAAGGAGATGTAGACCCAGCCTCTCAATGAGAGGAATGCCAAAGAATTTTTGGCTGTCTTTTTGAATCACCATGCTAGGTAATTACCTATTCGAGGTTCAGTTCCTTTGTCTGTATACTGTGTAAAGAATATGGCTTACAGGGCTATTAGAAAAACTAAAGCCAATTTATGTTTGGATCTTCACACTTTTTTTGTAAAGGACAAGGTAGGAGATATCTTAATATGCATCACTCTGTTTGGTATAGACATCCATTTACATTTGTTACCAAGATGCCAACTCTCTCCTTTTATCTTCCTGCTGAAGCTCTGGCATTTTTTTTTCTTGAAACTGTCCCTCAACCACATTTTCATAGACAGAGTACCCAGAATAGAGTCTGATATATTTTAGATTCTCAATGCATTGTTTATTAAATGAGTACATTAGCACATACAGAAGTGGTTAGAAACTTGGTCTCTGGAGTCTGATCTTGGGGAGGTTATTTAGCTTTTCTGAATTTCAAGGTCCTCATCTATAAAGTCAGGATTAAAAAATCAATGTATCCTGTAAGGCTTGCTAGCATTCAATAAGGTTATGCATGACAAGTGCCTGGTTTATAGTAAATGCTTAATAAATATTTGCTAAAGCCACAAATATTACTCTAACTCACCTTGAAATTTCCTGGGCTATGTGTTCACTGTATTGGGCTGTTAGAGCTACGTCAGTGGTATAGTTCATTAAGTCTGGGTCTAATTTATTTGGTCAGCAGAAGAATTTAATGTTTTATCCTTAGTTAAATTTTTATTTATAATTTCCTGGAATAATAGAATTTCAGCAGAGTCTAACTTATTATGAACATGAAATATGCAAATATAATTATATACTTATTTAATAATTATGTATTAAGCCCCTATTATGTGGTAGGCATGATTTAGTTCCTGACGATATCACCTGGAGTGATTTTCAAAACAAAAATTGCTGGAATCCTTTTCCAGATTTTCTGATTTAGTAGTTCTGGAGTGAGGGCCTAGAATTTGCATTTCTTACAAGTTCCCAGGTGATGCTGATGCTGTTGATTCAGGTTTACCTCTTAAGAACCACTAGTCTAGGTGACCTCTAATGTACTTCTTATCCTGAGTATTAGTGCTTTCATACTTTGTGCATAATTGTTCTCATTTATTGAGCTAGACCTCATGTTAGGTACAATATCTGCAACAGGGAACACTACAGACAAAAATTCCTACCGTCTTGGATCTTACATCCCGATACTTACAATAGATAACACATGCAAAGGACTTACTATGTGCTGGGAACTTCTCAAAGCTCTTTATAAGTGTTACCCCATTTAATCCTTTAAAAGACACTATGAGGGAGATATTATTATCATCCCAATTTTACAAATAGGGAAAATGAAGCACAATGAGGTTAAGCAATGTTCCACGGTCCTATTGTGATGTGTAACAGAGCTGAGAATTTAGCTCAGGTGGTTTTGTTCCAGAACCATGCTCTTATGCTAACATGCTACACAAATGACTATCAGGTAGTGAAGTATTAGTCCACTCAGGCTATACTATACTATAACAAAATACCATAGGCTGAGTGGCTTAAAAACAGCAGAAATTTATTTCACACAGTTCTGGAGGTTGTGAAGTACAAAGTCAAAGTGCCAGCCAATTTGGTGTCTGGTGAGGGCCTGCTTCCTGGTTCATAGACAGCTGTCTTGTCTGTGTCCTCACATGGTGGAAGGGGCAAGGGAGCTCTCTGGGGCCTCTTTTGTAAGAGCACTACTTCCATTCATCAGGCTCTGCCCTCATGACCTAATCACCTCCCAAAAGCCCCGCTTCCTAATACCATCACATTGGGGGCTAGGATTTCAACATATCAAGTTTGGGGGAACACAAACATTCAGTCTAGAGCAGTGAATTTTGTAAGAGCACTACTTCCATTCATCAGGCTCTGCCCTCATGACCTAATCACCTCCCAAAGGCCCCGCTTCCTAATACCATCACATTGGGGGCTAGGATTTCAACATATCAAGTTTGGGGGAACACAAACATTCAGTCTAGAGCAGTGAAATTTGCTGAAAAGGCAAACGGGGGAAAGCAGAAAAAATTTTGCTTAACTGATATTGGCCATCATTAATTTGATACCAAAGGGTAAGCTAGAATAAAGAATTGAAAGAAAGAAAAAGAAAACCTTATAATCAACACAGCTAGGGACTACTTGGCTTTTTAAAAAAAGCTAAAAATCCATAAACATCTAGGTCCTTCTTTAATGCTTCTGAAAGCCACTTAAAATAAAGTTCTAGTAATGTTATTTTTAAGAGGGCAGAAAACCTCCACAGAAAGCAGTAAGTGCTGTTTGAGAGTGGAGGCGGGTATTAAGGTAACTGCATACATCAATCTGCATCTGAGAAAGTCTTCAGTACAAAACTGTCTTTTCAAGACTTCATCTCTGCAGTGTTTACATCGTCTCTCTTGTGATAGGAAAAAGTGTACAAGCTGCATTGAATTTAGCTTGCCCTGCCATTTAGCCTACCCTGAGTCTCCATCTTTCAGCTAGCATTTCTATGCAAACCATATTTATTGTCAATGCAAATCATATATAAGTGAACAGCAAAATGCCTGGGGCAGAGTTGGTGCCTGATATAAATATATCTTTTACTTTAAAATTGAGGTAAAAATTACATTTTACTGAAAGATAAAAGAATCAAATTTTGTGATAGTTGTGCATTCATCCCCTTCATGAAATTATATTCTTCCTGATGATCTAAGTCCCGCCATTTTTTTAATTGAAACATAATTGATTATACATATTTGTGGGGTACAGAGTTGAATATCAATGCCTGTGTACACTGTGTGGTGATCAAATCAGGATAATTAACATATTCATCATTACAAAATGTAATCGTTTCTTTGTGTTGAGGACATTCAATCTCCTCTTTTCTAGCCATTTGATAATATGTAGTAAATTAATGTTAATTATAGATGTGTAGCTTGACTGTACGTCAATAGAAGTAATTTTTCCAGCTAGCTGTTTTGTGTCCACTAAACCAGTTTCTCACTACTTCCTTCTTCCTCCCCGTTTCCCATCTCTGGTAACCACAGTTCTGTTCTCTCCTTCTGAAAGTTCAATTTGTTATTATGATCTTCCTCTAGCTTATTTATTTATTTAATAGCTCGCACTTATGAGTGAGGACATGTGGTATTTCTCTTTGAGTTCCTGGCTTATTTCAATTAACATAATTTTTTCCAGTCTCATCCATGCTTCTGCAAATGGCAGAATTTTATTCTTTCTTTATGGCAAAGTACTATTCCATGTGTACATACACCACATTTTGATTATCCAGTTGTTTGTCGATGGACATTTAGGTTGGTTCCATATCTTGGCTATTATAAATAGAACTGCAACAAATATGGC
Source organism: Galeopterus variegatus (assembly GCF_000696425.1). Lineage (NCBI taxonomy): Eukaryota > Metazoa > Chordata > Mammalia > Dermoptera > Cynocephalidae > Galeopterus > Galeopterus variegatus. Next base: position 139,701 of record NW_007729402.1, on the reverse strand, counting down.
GATGCAGGTATCCCTTTGACATGATGATTTCCGTTTCTTTGGGTCTATACCTAGTAGTGTGTTTGCTGGATCATATGGTAATTCTATCTGTGGTTGTCTGAGAAACCTCCACACTGTTTTCCAAAATGGCTGCACCAATTTACAGTGTAGGGGTAAATTACTTTCTTTCTTTCTCCACATCCTCACCAGCACTGGTTATTCACTGTCTTATTGATAATGGCCAGTATAACTGGCATGAGATGATATCTCAGTGTGGTTTTGATTTGCATTTCCTTGGTGCTTAGTAATGTTGAGCATTTTTCCATGTTGACTGTTGACCATTTGTATCTTCTTTTGAAAAATTCCTATTCAGCTCCTTTGCCCATTTTCTAATTGGATTATTATTATTATTATTTTACTATTAAGTTGTCTGAGTTCCCTGTATATTCTTGATATTAATCCCTTATTGGATGCATAGATTGCAAGTATTTTCTGCCATTCTCTAGGCTGTCTTTTCACTCTGTTGATTGTTTTCTTTGCTGTGCAGAAGGTTTCAATTTGATATAATCCCATTTGTTTATTTTTTTCTTTTGTTGTCTGTGCTTTTGAGGTCTTACGCATAAAGTCTTTGCCCAGTCCTACTTCCTGAAGTGTTTCCCCTTTGTTTTATTCTAGGTGTTGCAGAGTTTCAGGTCTTGTATTAAAGTCTTTAATTCATTTGGAGCTGATTTTTGTATATGGCAAGAGGTAAAGGTCCAGTTTCATTCTTCTACACATGGATATCCAGTTTTCTCAGCATCATTTATTGATGAGGCTGTCTTTTCCTCAATGTATGGTTTTGGAACCTTTGTCAAAGATCAGTTGACTGTAAATACCTGGATTTATGTCTGGGTTTTCTATTCTGTTCCATTGGCCTATGTGTCTGTTTTTATGCCAGTGCCATGCTGTTTTTAATTTCATGATCAAGCCCTGCTTAATCAAAGAAAATATCCCTGACAAGTTCACGTCCAGGTACAGTTTTCTCTCCAAACTCTTTTAGTATGATTGTCTAGGTTTCTTAATGATCAGGTGAACAAGTTCAAAAGAGGGAAAAGTAGTTTAAAAGCAGAGATGAATGTGAATAAGCCTTCTTAGGCTTAGCTCTCATCAAGGAATTAAGACAAATGCATGCAAGATTTTTAAAAAAGTACTTGATTTGGTTACACACATATGGCTTGGAGGCAAGATAGAGGCCAAAAAGGCAGCATGTATAGGGATGACTCAGGAATTAAGCAGAGTAAGTGATAGGAATTCTAGCTTTAATCCAACTAAAAGGCAGGAAAAGAACTAAAGGATTCAGAAACTCAAGGGATGTAGGAACATAGAGGCAAATTATAATGAATGTGCTACTTACTTTTTTGGAGGGAGAGTGTCATTAGATCTTATCAGTTCTGCATTTCGATAACTGTGCTGAGTCTAGTCTTCAGTTTCTATCATACATCTTTGTCCATTCCCATCTTCGTTGCACAATGAGTAGAAAGTGCGATTCCAAATTGACAGTCTCCGAAAACAAACTCGACACTCATTAGATCTTATCAGTTCTGCATTTCGATAACTGTGCTGAGTCTAGTCTTCAGTTTCTATTATACATCTTTGTCCATTCCCATCTTCGTTGCACAATGAGTAGAAAGTGCGATTCCAAATTGACAGTCTCCGAAAACAAACTCGACATTGTTGTGTGACTTTGTGCAAATCATCTAACCTCTCTCAACCTGCCTTTTTTATTTGCAAATGAGAAAAATAAATTGTCTTACAGTTTTGCTATAAAAGTAATGTCTGCTTTGGGCCTTCAAATGCTAGATTACTTCTCTTATATCAGGATTTTTCTCTCCCTGTATTCAGGACGCCTCAGGTCCTTTATGGAAATACATGTATTTAAGTAAAAAGTTAATTGTGCTATCATTTTACATATGTCACATATGCTGTCTTATCCTTAGAGAGCTTGCTGAAGCTCTTTGGAAGTAGAAATTAAGTGCCATTCTCCCCCCTCTTCCATCTCAAGATTCTTTGTTTACTGTGGATACTCGATATACCTTGTTTGATGATGATTGACAAGAACAAATTCAATTGCTCTGCTTCACGCTTATGAAAGATGTTCGCCTGCTCTAGATTTCTGAATCCATTAACTGTCCGCTCCCTTCTATAGGTTGTGCTGAAGCTAACATCTAAATAGCTGTCCCTTATTCACCTACTTGCTTTATTTAATTTCTGAGAAATATAACAGATGGTATTTCCGGGGAGGGGAGATAAGGTACATTCTGGTATATTTCTGTCTCCTAGCTAATCACTTCATCACAAGAACTGAGCTAGATCCCAGTGCCTCAAGGACCCCTTTTACACTTCTGGTTTAGCTTAATGACAGTGAACGCTATGCCTCAGCACCCTACCTTCTACTTTCTTTTAGCTGCACCTCATCTTGATTAGTTCTACCTATCTAACCACTCAGTTCACTACAGGAAAGGTGACTTGAAAGCTATGTGTTCTCTCCACTGAAACTCCACATCTCGAACAATGGGAAAAAATAATATACTCCAGGATTAGAGTAAATCATCCTAGCTTGATGATTTTCTAGCCATGTGTCTCAGTTATTATTGTCTCAAACCTTAGTAGCTTAAAGCAATCATTTTATTGTGTTCATGATTTTGTGGGTCAGAAATTTTTAAATTTTAAAGAGCCAGGCTGGGAAGTCCTCATTTGGGGTCTCTCATGTAGTTGCAGTGACGTGTTGCCCGGGGCCACAAGCATCTGAAAGCTCAGCTGGGCTCACTCACATGGCTCGCAGTTTGTGTGGGCTTTTGGCTGGAACCTCAGTGTGGGCTGCTGACTGGAGCACCGATATGTGACTTCTCATGGCAGAGTAGTTGGACTTCTTACATGGTACCTGGCTTTCCCCAGAGTGAACATCCCCAGAAAACAAAGCAGAAGCTGCCTGGCCTTCTGTGATGAGATAGTATCACTTGCTTTTGTCAAACAGCATCACTTCTGTCATACGCTGTTAGAGTAGTCACAAAATTACCGAGAATAAAGAAAAGGGGAAATAGACTTACCTCAGGGTTGTATTGCAGAAGAGCATGTGGGATAAGAGGCTTAGCTGCAACTCTCTTTGGAAAATACAATCTGCTATATTATGTGACTTTTATCAAGCTTTGAGCCTCAGTTCCCATCTCTAAAACAGTGATAACAATGTTCAACTTGAAAAGAATTTTATGACAAGCAGACATATATGGACTTATTTATTAAACTTCTTTCCTTTGAAAGTTTGTTCTCTTATAGAATAAATTGGGATCTCAAAATCAGTTTATTTGCAGACATTTTGGACCTTTAGGCATGTCCGTGAATGCACAGCTCTGCAAAGATAATTCTGAGATTGTATCCACATTTCATAGAGAAAGGGCCTTCAAATCCACTGTGACTATAATATATCTAAATACTTCAGGTCTCCAATGGAACATTCCTTAACAGACTGCCATATATGGTATAGTCAACCAGCCAAATTTAATTATTATTCAAGCAATGAGAACTCATATTCATTTTCTTGCAAAGAACTTGGCTTTCGTACCTATTGGTATATGCCAGGCAATAGGTTATTATTAAAACGGGATAGGAGTCCCGACTCCCATCCTACTTACAGGATAGGGCATTTATGGTGTAGGAATATAATTGCTGGATTCATTTTCAGTGTTGAAGTCCAAGCTGACCAAGCTCGAGAACTGTGCTTATAAAATGAGCTCTCCACTCCCATTTCCACCTCAATCAGCAACCCACAGGGCCAACTCTCTTCTTCAGTTATAATTAAGAGGAAAACAAACAGTATAAATTTTCAATTATCTTTTATATTTATTTTTTTATGAATTATTAAATGATTTATCATGCAAATTTAGTTAGCATACTTGCTAATTTGAAGGTGGGGAGGACCCAAATTCTCACATTCATTTATTTAATGGGCATGTCTAAGTGAAAATAAAAGGTTTTTTTTACACATAGCACTTACTTTCAGTTGGTTGTTTGGTGGAAAGTTTTAAAAATTAAAATTAAATAAATGTCATATTTTTAAAAAATGCCAGCTATAATCTTGTGTGTGTTTGTGTATGTGTGTGTGCACATATTGTGTTATTGTGGTATAGATCTAAAGCATCATGCTCTTTTGGGCTTTTAACAGGGTAGAAGAGATCTCCTCTGTTAGTTGGATTACATGACTCCTGGGACTACAAATCCCAAATGGAAAGTTTAGGAATGCTTTCCAGACATAAAATTGTTTTTTGTTAACACAGATCATTTTTCCAAATTGGGCTATGTGCCATGAATGTATCTTATTCTGACAATCTAAGTCCAGAGGAGGAAACAGGTCCTAAGACTGGCATATTTTATTCTCCTTAAAATCAAAAATCTTCAATTTAAATCACTGAGAATGAATGGTAGGAAATATTTCCCTACTGTTTAGTTTCAAGACAGAAAGCAAACACAGTTTATGAGCAAAAAAGTGAAGAAGGCATTTAAAATTCTGCTTCATTATGAATAATGTCTCTGTGTCTTAAATGTATAAGAAAATGTTGTATATTTAATATCTCTGATATATAACATTAAGGTAAAGTAATATGTGTCACCCCAAATTATCTTGTACTATTATATAGCAAGAATAGTAACACAATTTCATGTTTTTCCTTTGTTAAGAAATTGTCATGCTTATTGAGTGCCTTTTGTGCCAAATACTGCGCTAAGTGCTTTAATTGCATTATCTCATTTAATCTTTACAATGCTATAACAGCTATTTGTTACAGCTGGAAATTCAATAGGCTGAATTCTAAAACATAAGTCCAAAGTAATAATAATTTCAAATTAACTTTTCTTCCTAATTTGGTGACATATGAAACTTTATTAAATTGTTAGGCTTATCGTAAAAATGTATTTCCTTTCAGTGGAAACCACCTCACTTAGGGAAACAGGCACTTCCAATTCTACCTCCTGTGCTGCCCGTGCAAAGTTTTTATTTGTTGACTTGATTGAAATTGTAAGCATATGAAAGCCTTGGCTAAGACTGGTCCTAAGTGAATTGAGAGAAAAAAGGGATGCAAAGCTTTCCAAAGCAGCACAATCAATTTCAGAGGAAATTAATACAGTTGGACTAGAAATTAGTCTGGAAAGATCGAGCAAAACCAAAAAACAAAAGTTCCAACTCTGAACCCTTGCAATATGCCAGCAACATTAAATATTTTTTAAAAATTTTCACAAAACCTATGAAAATTAGGAATTATTATTTCTGTTATATAGATGAGAAAAATTGGCTCAGAAGGATTAAGAACTTTCTTCAAGGACACACGATTAGTTATAAATTGAATTAGCAGTATGTACCTTCAATTATCCTTTACTATCTCTCGTGTTTCTCCACCTCACTTTTCATTGTTTATTAATGGAAGCATCCACTTTAAACATAGAGTAACCTAATCTTTGACATATATATTTCAAAATGCTGAGATGGAGTGAGAATGAGAAATCGATCCAATTGATCAAAACTCTGTTGACTGTAAAAACAGTAAAAAAGAAAATTCAAGAATATTACAACTGGTTCCATTAAGGGACGTAAAGATTTGGGAGAGATTACAGTGGTAATTTGGCAGTTGTATTATCAACACAGATGGAATCTAGTCCCCATGTCACTTTATGCCTTGTATTATTTGATTTGCCATCTATTTTGATTAAATTATACTAAATAATTGCCAAATCTGCTTTTCAGTCTGTATTGCACAGACAGCTCAAGGGATGAGATTAGACTGGAAAAGCATTGAAGATAAGTGATTGGATTTGGTTTTTTTCCCTGTCCATGAAGCAATCTGATTAGCTATGTAGGACATTTTTGCTTTTGTGATCACTGCTTTAGTCCCTGAGCAGGTGCTGTAAATACAATACAGAAACCTACAGGAAGTCTACAGTTAACGTACATGCCTGAAAACATGTTGGTGTTAAGCTGCAGGTACTGGGACTGAGCATTACAGTTGCCAAGTTGCATCAGCTTTTTTTTTTTTTTTTTAAATATTTTATTTTGTTGATATACAATGTGGTTGATAGTTGTGGCCCATTACCAAAACCTTTCTCCCCCTTCCCTCTCCCCCCTCCCTTCCAACAATGTCCTTTCTGTTCGCTTGTCGAATCAATTTCAAGGAATTGCAATTATTATGTCTTCTCCCCCCCATTTTTTTTTTTGTGTATTTATTTATTTATTTTTAGCTCCCACAAATAAGTGAGAACATGTGATATTTCTCTTTCTGTGCCTGACTTGTTTCACTTAATATAATTCTCTCTAGGTCCATCCATGTCATTGCAAATAGCAGTATGTCATTCTTTTTTTATAGCAGAGTAGTATTCCATTGTGTAGATATACCA
>NW_007729402.1:125135-132305 GCF_000696425.1 Galeopterus variegatus | reverse complement strand
TATCCACTCATCCGATGATGGACATTTGGGCTGGTTCCAACTCTTAGCTATTGTAAAGAGTGCTGCGATGAACATTGGGGAACAGGTACACCTTCGACTTGATGATTTCCATTCCTCTGGGTATATTCCCAGCAGTGGGATAGCTGGGTCATATGGCAGATCTATCTCCAATTGTTTGAGGAACCTTCATACCATTTTCTGTAGAGGTGCATCAGCTTTTAAAACACAGAGTGGCATAGGATGCTCTGTGCCATTACAATTTTTTGAGCTTCCTGAGGAATGTTGACAAATGGTGTGTCTTAATTTGTGTCCCTAGAAACAGACCTATGACAAATAGTACAAGTAGTATATTTGGAAGGTGATTCCAGGAGGCACCAGTAGGGGAGTGCAAAAGTGAGACAGGGAAGGGAAGGAAGAAAATATAGAATGCATTAGTCAGATGATTAATGCTGTGAGCCCTTCTAAGAAACTCTAGTGGACATTGCAGTCTATCCTTCAGATTTCCTCATCCAAGATATGAGGATGCTGAGATAGTTCTTCACTTACTCCTGCTGTCATTCATTGAAAGCTATATGTAGAGATAGAAAACACCTGGCCAAGAATGCGTGGATGACCAGAAAAATCTTTAGGCAGAGAATTTCATGTTTGCTGTTAAATGCCATTTGTGAGTACAGAGCTCAGAAGTGAGAGCCAAGGGCTTAAGAACGAGACACCAACTGTACCTGCTATACAAAAATTATGTAAGACAAGTCTTTTATTTGTTACACAATGACATTTACTAAAGCACCTACCTACCTCCTCTGCCTGCTGAACTGGGTTAGGTGCTGGGAGATGCAGCAATGAAGAAAAGCTCTCTTAAGACAGTTGCTCATGTTTCCTTCGGTGTTCTACCACATACTCTGAATTAGTCTGAACCAAATAAAAGGTATGGGAGTTTTAGGCACTGTCGGCATGACAGATCATCAATATGCCTCTTGAATTAAGGATGAAGAGCTATGCCATTACTTGTATTCACTGCTACTGTTCCTACTAAAGACCACATTACATTCTATTATTACCTTCTTCCTCTTTTTATAAAAACTGTATTCAGGAAAATATTTTTTCCCTTACTCTAAACTCCTATGCAATTATTGCCCTCTTGTTGACATTTCACAGTTACCAACCACATACCCAAAAGAATAATTACAAGAATATAATGTGAAAAAAGAGAAACATCATCATTTTAATTGGTGAGGATTAATCAAATCATAAAACCACTACATATTAACCTCAATGAACTGTTTCAGACTCTCACCTCCAAAGCTGATATAAAGGTAACCTGAGTTCTCCTGTGAGGGCTATTCATATCCATTAATTGTTACAATACAAGATACACTGGGTCTCAGTTGGTTGCAATTTCTTCTGTATTTGAAATGTGCTTCTCAGCAGAGATCGGAGGACACCACTGGGACTCATTTGAGTCTGACTTTCACATTAATTTTGCTGTGCTGTGAAGAGCAAAGACAAAATCAATGTCCATCAGTGATTATTCAAGGTAAAATATCTAGTGATATTGAATACCAATGGCAGCATCAGGCATAAAATTTACTTAAGGTTTGTTGAGTTGACAGCCATTTATTCTAGTCCTGCTTCATTTTCCATGTTGCACTTATTTTTTAAGGAAAATAAAACAATTACAAGGAAAAAAATAAATTCCACTTACTTAGTTTTCCAGAAACTAGATCTATTTCAGAATGGTGGAACGTTGTAGGACTTTATAAAACTAACTAAGAATAATATCTTTCCAATTGGCAGAAGCAAAATATTTCACAGTGCCTATTGACATGAAACCACGTGGCTCAGTTAAATTTTCATAATGAAGGCTCTTTGTGACTCCTGACTGAACTTGAAAAAAAGAAAAGCCTGGAGCTATGTCTTGGGTCCTGAATAGATATTCCTAAGCTAAACACATGCTCATAGCAAAAGAGTACTAATACATCTGTTTTTAGAAGTTTGTTTCAGCTGTTAGTATGATGAAATCCAAATATGCTATTAATGATATGTTATGCTTTTGAAGAAATCGCAAACAAAAACCAAACAGCGTTAGCAAGAAAATATTAAAACCTTCCTTATATTATCATGCCTGAGGCTCCAAAGTAGGCTGTCTGAATAGAATCTAACTTTTTGGTTAAATAATGATAAAGAGGGTGTGTAGGATGGGGGGAGGGTTGCCAATGAGTCAGTGCTTAGACCACAAGCATCTTGGCAGATATTCTCTCATCAGGTAAGTGAGATGGTGGACTCACGCAACATTTCTGTTCTTTCCATGTGAACTATTATCTGCAATGCAGCATTGTTGAACAGTAAAGAGAAAAATCTCCATCAAAATATCAGGTTTTTCTTTGTCTCCCTGACAGCAAACAATCAATCTGAGTTGTCTATTTTTTCCTTGACTGTTTTGTCATAGTGTAGTTACTCCTCAGCATCCTATATAAGAATTATTTTCCAAAGGAAATCATTTTTACTCTGCTGTATTTTGTAATTTCACAAGAGAACTTTGGAATTTAGCCCTTAGGGATATTTGTTCCTTGTTTGTGTAGATAACTGCTTCCAGGAGGCCAAGGGCAATGTGCTGATTCAGATAAACTTTTATCCTTTCCACATTACTTTTCCCTTTCAGCAGCCTGAGGTCTGATCTGATGTCTAGATTGGATGAGATGGGGCTGAAAGCATGGGTGATCCTGAGGCCGTGGAAGAACATCTGTAATTTGGGGACTCTGGTCTAACTCAAGATCAACACATGTATGTCCTATATTAGATCTAAGCCTTCACTGGGGCCACTATCCCTCCAGAGCATAAGACACAAAGGACTATATATAGAACCTTCACATTAGACAGGTCCATGGGTGCTGCAGTAAGAATATAGCAGTGGATGATGGAAAGCATCCAGATTGTCAAGCAGCAGCATGTAATGTTCATGTGTAGGCACCATTTTAGGCTCAATGGATGTCGAGATGAATGAGGTAATGCTCTGTCCTTAATGAATTCACAATATTGTGAGGAAAACAAGTAGAGGCTAAACCAACTATATTTTGGAATAAGTGCTTTAATAAAGAGAGAAGAAATAAGTTCTCAGATTTCCCAAAGGAGATGGAATGAGGGAAGGATTTGAAGATATGGCAGAAAATGACGGGCTCTTTTTACTTGTTTAAGGACAGTCCTTCAGTCTCTGTATCCTCCTTGGAGAAGATTATTACCCAAGAACTGAAGTTGGTGGCTAGTAAATTACTTTCTTTCTGGATAGGATAACGACAAGGGTTTAAAGGTGTGAGACAAACAATCTATACCCTGTCAAGAAACTTTATTCTACACATTATTAATCCATTTGGTTTGCAATAAATATGTTCTTACCTTCTATCCTTTTTTTTAAAAAAAATATTTTTTGGAAGCTGGCCAGTATAGGAATTGAACCCTGGACCTTGGTATTATCAGCACCATGCTCTAACCAACTGAGCTCAGCCTAACAGGTTAAGTTTGTTTTTATTATTTGACTTTCATGCCTGGAACAGCATCTGGAAATAAGGGGAAGCTTCAAAAACGTGTTGACTGAATAAATACGAGCTAAGAGAAAGTGGCCTATGTCTGGGAATTCGCATCTCAGTTTTTTTGCTAATCATTCTCATAATCTTACCAACGTGCCTCAGCAGCTTCTCTTTTCAATATGTGTAGAATGAGGGATACAACTCTTTGTGCCCCAAGTGAGATCACTATTCAAAAAAATTTGCAGTGGTTTTGCCTGTTCTTGGAGTTCGATATAAACGGAATCATATAGTATGTACTCCTTTGTTTCTGACTTCCTTTCTCAAAATAAAGTTTTTGAGATTCATCTGTTTTTGCATGTATCAATAGTTTGCTAGGTTTTTATTTTTAAATTGTCAAATAGTGTTCTATTGCATCAATAAACAACAAATCAAATTGTATGAATATACCATTCTCCCATTGATGAACATTTGGATTGCTTCCTCTTGTTAGTTATTATGAATAAAGTTGTTCTAAATAGTTTTGTATAAGTTTTAAAATATCTCCTCTTTTACTTTTGTATGGTTCCTAAAAATTGAGTCTATTTGATATGGGACATATTACCCCCTCCCCCCCCCCATTGCCACACACACACACACACACACACACACTGACAATATTTATTCCTTTTTTAAGGTTTGTCTAGATAGAATTTGAAAACATGGAATCCCCATAAATAAAACAAGTGGATGTTATTACTTTTCACTCAAAAGACATATTTTACAAGAGGCGCATTGCAAGTGTTCAACAAAGATAAGCCCTTCCCGGCGACAGGTTCCATTGAGTTTCCCATAAATAAAACAAGTGGATGTTATTACTTTTCACTCAAAAGACATATTTTACAAGAGGCACATTGCAAGTGTTCAACAAAGATAAGCCCTTCCCGGCGACAGGTTCCATTGAGTTTTCATCAGATAGCTCTGTCATTGTTGCCAGTTATTGATGGTTCAGCATCTGACCTTCTTGGAAGAGCCAAAAGTAGGTTCACTGGCTGGTGTCTAGACTGTGACATGCAAATTGATGTCAAAGTTTCTGATACTAGAAACTCCAACAGTTTTTTTGTTAGAGTCTTACTACAGAGTAGTAAAATGTGTCACAGAAAATGGCCCCTGTTCTTGTACTCCTGGATCAGCCCAAACACAGAATACAATTGCTCTTCCAATAACTATCAAGAAAAGAAGGAGTTGAAAAGCAGACTGTTGGCTAAAATTCAAATGGCTGGTAAGCTTTGGGGTAGGCTGCTGCTGGACTGTTGATTAATATAGGAGGGCAAATAATTGGGATTTAAGGTATCTGCAAACCAACATAATCATTCAAGATTAACAATATTTCCTTGTTCTTGATTTTTTTTTTCCTTGTGGTAATTCTCTAATATTTTCCACATTAGGAACTCATCCACATCCTTAGCTGCAAAAAAGCTTATGGGGACAAAGAGCAGGGTGGCTGTGCCATTCTAAGTGCTTTATACAAAGTAGTATTTAGCACATATATCCCCCACTACAAACAGATAAACATACATAAGCTTAATGTTTGCCAAATGTTTGTAACATGTCTGTGGTCTTTCACCCTGAAGAGAGCAACAGGATCGCTGAAGTCTGTCCCAAGTCTAAAACTTCTCAACAGAAAAGTTCAGTTTATTTTTGATCCTCAATTTCTCTTTGTTTCCTCAGATGTATATTCATTATGCTGTGCAAAGTCAAATAAAATTACATGGGATCGTTACGCATTGTATACATGTATTGAAATATGACTCTGTACCCAATAAATATGTACAATCAGTACATTTCAATAAAAAAAATCACATAGGAAAATAAAAACCATGTAGTTGACTTTTGTTAGTGTGTCTACGTAGAGGCCTGTCTTCTTACTAAAATATGGGCTCCAGTAAAGTAGAAACTTGAGCATATTCCCTGAAGGACTAGTTGTATGGCCACAGTGTTCATATATATGTATATATATACGTAAATATATATAATTATTCTCATTCTCCTCATCACCCTCATCACCTAGTCCTACATCTTTCCAAAGCTGTAAAACTGGAGAAGTCACCATATGCAGAAAGAATAAGTTCCAAGCACAGACCTGTAATGCCAAGACAAGCTTCCCAATCTCCACTTAGAAAAACAGAAAATGACATTGTTAATTGGAGAGCGGATATCTGAAGAGTTGTGCCAATATTCCCTTATCTAACTGGCCTTTCAAAATTGGATGCACTTGCTGGAACCGCTGGATCAGATATTGTCACTCTTCACATTCTGGGGGAGATAATTTCAGGACTTTTTAGACAGTTTCTGTTCAGCTCAGATTATATCAAATTTGAAAGAAGGTGAAACCAACCACGTTAGTTTCATTCCACTTCATGGGAGATATGTGAACCCCATTAGGACAATCTACTTTATTTTTCATCTAGAAATTTTCATCAGACTGAGTGCAGAGTTAATCAGCTCATGGACAAAGCATTTAGTTACTGCAAGTTTCTAAGATGAAACGTGCTATAAAAATGTATAATGGTAATAATTAGAGTCATAATATTAATGATAGTGAAATTAACACTTTGACCTTCATCTTCTCCCATCAGGTAAAAACATCAAAATCTGAGCATCATTCCTGAAAGTATAGCTGAGAAAGGCTTTTCTACACCTTGTCATTCTCAAAAGCAATTAATTTTCACATAAGAAAGTATCATTAGAATTCACAATAGTTTTAAAATATAATATTAATTTGCAAGGATATTATGGCCAACAATTCAAAATAAGTCTTGAAACTTACTATTGACATCATCCTATTTATTATTCCATAGAGAGGGGTGGCAAGTGGTAGGCATTTCATTTCAGTTTTCTTGACTAATAAATGAACTAATAATGGTACAAGTATTGAGTACTAATTTCATAGTTGTATTTAAATGCCGAAAATGTTTGCTCTTAGCTACTCATTGTAGCAAATTTGGAAGGTAAATATTAAAATATATTACAAAAGAAAAAAAATCATACCTAATCTCACTATGCAGAGGAAAATATTTGTGACAGGATACTTTGAATCATTTCCTTTTAGTATTTTTCTCTATGCGTATTAAAAGTAATAATATGCAAGCACAATGCATCTACACATATGGAGAGATCTTTAACTTAGAAACAAATACATATAAAATAGCTAACATATAATTTTAAAAAATACTATGAATTTCTTAGGTAGGTCTATCTTGGAAAAATAAAAATAAATAAGAAAGCAAAAAAAAAAAAGATAAAAATAATAATTGTGATTATACTCAGTGTACAATTTTGCATACTACTTATTCTAGTTAACAAGTTAAGTACCAGAAACTAATTCAGTTCACTTAAAGGAAACAAACCAACTAACAAAAAACAAACAACAGTGAAGGATGTGCATTCTTGAACGGCAAATCTGGCCTGAATTCAGAACTGAAAACTGTTATGGGTGGAGCAGCTCTGATCAGTTTCTCTCTCTCTTCCTCTTGACTTTGTTTTATAGTCTCCCAGCTTCCTCTGTGAATCTTCTCTCTTCCTTTTATCACCTGGTTCATCCTTGCCATAGTTTCTAAGAAAAGCTCCAGAAGAAGCCAGTCTGGTCAGCGTGATTATTTACCATTGTCCT
>NW_007729402.1:123741-124659 GCF_000696425.1 Galeopterus variegatus | reverse complement strand
GTTTCTAAGAAAAGCTCCAGAAGAAGCCAGTCTGGTCAGCGTGATTATTTACCATTGTCCTTGCCTTGGACTGAGTGTTCCCCCAGAACTTGACCCCCACTGTGACAGTGTTAAGAGGATAGGAAATCCTATTATGGTAATTGACAGGTGGGACCTTGAAGAAGTGGTTAGATTGTAGGACCATGCTGTAGTGAATAGATTAAAAATGATGGTCATGGGCATGGTTTTGAGGTCTTTAAAAGGACAGCATGTGAGAGCCTCTGTCTCTCTGCTCCGCTATTTTCTGCCATGTGAGACCCTGCATTGCTGTAAAGCCACCACCAAAGAAAACCTTCACAAGATATGTTCCCTGAACTTTGGACTTCCCAGCCTCTGAAACTGTAAACAATAAATTTTATTTTTTAATAAATTACCCAGTTCCAGGCATTTTGTCATAAGCAACAAAAACAGACTAACACAGGCCTCATTGAGCAAGAGAAATGCCACTTGTGCTTCACCCCCTAGCTGGTTCATGGCTCTCCCTTGGATCTGTCTCTGTCTCTATTTCAATCAGTGGCCATGCATATACTGCTGCCTGATATAGCTTTACTGAATGGGTATTTTTGGTTAGAGCACTTTCTACTAGAAGGACCAGTTGAGTGGACATGTCTAGTATATGCCATTACATCATGTTATTACAAACTCTTTATTAACATTCATCCATTCAGCAGATATTTACTGAGTGTCTACCATGTGCCAACACTGCTCTAGGTGCTGAGCCTACAGCAATAAATGAAGCAGACAAAAATCCCTCTTCTCAGGGGCCTACTATTTTACTGGGCAGTGACAGACAGTAAACAGAATAAATAAATAAATTACATAGTATATTTGATGGTGGTGAGTGTTAAAGAGAAAAATAAAGTAGAGAAAGATACTCTG
>NW_007729402.1:100741-122588 GCF_000696425.1 Galeopterus variegatus | reverse complement strand
TCTATGAATTTCTCAATCCTCAAATCACCTACTTGAGTTAGGTACTGTTACTCTCCCCATTTCACAGATGAGAAATTGAATCACAAAGATGATTGGCAACTTGGTCTCTAAATTAGTAAACTAAGGAGCTTGGATTTAACAGTCAGATTCTGGAGCCCTGCTCTTAAATGCTGCTGCTGCTCTTTGAATGACGCACTAATTAAAAAACAAAAAACAAACAAACAAAAAAACCACTCACAACTCTACAAAAGGGAAAGATAACTGCAACACAAATTCCCCACTCAGAGATGTAAATAATGATGCAATTGGATTAATATTCTGCTGAGATATCTCTCTGTGTCTCTTTTGCACATCAATGATTGTGCACATTTCACCTAAGTAAAACAGTGCTCTATATGATGTGCTGTAAACTGCTTTTCTGCATAAAAATATGTCATGGGCATGTTCTCAAGTCAATAAATATAGATCTATGCCACTATTTTTATTGGATTTCTAATATTTCATCTTATGGATACATTGCTATTTAGTTAGGCAGCTTTTCAATTATGGAACATTTTGAGTCTTTCATAATATTTAAGTTATGCAAATCAGTCTGTGGTCATGTCTACCCTCACTGTCCCTCTAGCCATGCCTAACTGCTGATGTAGATCAGTGGAAGATCAATGTGGTCCTTTAGCAGTCAGTACCCACTGTGAAGATGACTAGAATGAAAAGACACAACCATTACAGTCTCCTACAGGAATAGAAGCTACTTACAACTTCCATAACCAGTGGTTTAGGGATTTGGTGATTTGGGACATAGGAGTAGATTTTCCTTAATCTTCCATTTATAAAATATTGATTCGACTTACGGGGTTTGGGCAAGTCAATTTATGATAGGATACTAAAGTGAAATTGAGCATCACCTCCTCTGGAAACCATTCCAGTCTACCCCTTTTATGGTAGGGGCCCTGTCTTTGTGCTCCTGTAGCTCTCTGTCCTTACCGCTATCCCCACATTTACCATTAAAATACATTTTAAATTTTTCTCATAGTATCACAAATCTTTTTTTTAAAATGTATTTTAATTGACAAATAATTGGGTATATTTATAGCATTTTTTAAAGTTATTCCTTCATTTTTCTGTTCTCTTAACTAGATAGTAAGATCATTAAATAAAAAGCATATTTCCTTAATTTCTGAGTCTTCAGCACAAAATTCGCTATTACTGATATCTAATACATACTTTTCAAATGTTTTAGAAGAAGAGAAAGGAAGATCTCAGAGGTAGGGAAAAAGCAGCTTAGTTACTGGGATGGGCAATGGGTTTAAATTAAAGGAAAGAGCAAAAATCAAGGGGAGGAGAGAAAAGCTGGAAGATAAGATATATGACCAAAAATATTGACACTGTTGAAAAAACAATGTTGCTTCTGTTAGCTGCATTAATATAATTTGAGAAGAATAAAATATTTATTCTGGGGATAATACATCCATATAATCAATGACGAACAATATATTTTTTAAAATCTGCTCTGCATATTTTACTAGAACCTATAAAAAGGTTGTTGCCTCTCACTTGAAAAGCTTTATATTCAATTACATGTTACTATGGTTATATTTGATTCATTTAAAGTATTTGTTAAGGTTCTACTCTGTGCATGGCACTATATAAGTGTGTGGATAATTCAAGCTCCGCTCTCAAGGAGCACACGGTGGAATAGGACATTCAGAATATGATGTGATAAGTACAGTTATGGAAACTTACTTATCATGCAAACCCATATACTGGGCAAGAGTCTCAGAAGAGGGACTTGTTGAGGAGGTGAAATTTGGCAGTGTGGTAATGGGAGTATTTAGACAGAGCGGGGAGAAAAGCACATGGACCTGAAGAGGTAAGCAGACACCAGATCATGGAAAGTTTTACTCATGAAGCTTGAGCTTTACCCTGAGGACAAGGAGGAGCCAGTGAAGGGATGACTCTCAATTGCCTAGAGCCTTATAGGCTGATAGAGATTTGCATGTAATAGGAGAGACAAGGGAAAATTTGACAGACTGGCGACTATTTCTTTATGCTAAATGGCAAACCTTTGGGGCAAGGGAATCTTAAAATAAAAGGAACAGAAATGCCAAACCCTTGAATCTTTGGGATTCTATGAGTAATAAGGTCTACAACTTTTAGCAGTATCTCTGAAGTAAAGACTGGTTAAATGAGACAGACTGGACTTTGGGCTAAGTTTGATGAACTCACCCACTCTTAGGGCTGAAGGGACTTGAAGACTGACTGGTCCAACTCCCATAAAAGACTCTTCTGTGGAACAGACTATGGAGGGGCTTTTTCTTACACAGCTTGGCTGCTCCTGAAAAAGTACATCTAAGATATTTCAGAATTTAGAAAGCTCTACATGTTGAGCTAAAGTCCTTTTCAATCTAATGTAATACGCAGTGGCCCTAGTTCTTTCCTCCTGAATGCTAGAGATCATAGCATATTTTACTTTCCAGAATAGATATTGCTAGGTCTTTCAGTCATCATGGTGTGCCAAGGTTTTATATCCTTCTTCTACCTACTTTTCTATGACCTTATTAATGAGCTTCCCCTGATTGTGTCCTGTTTTAGTGATGTACCTTTTAAACTATGCAATCCAGAGTGGAAGTCCAAGATCAACATTCTCCCCGTCGCTGGTGTGAAAAGTGATACACTCATGTACAACCTTCAGGAGTTCAGAAGGAAAAATAAAACACCACTACACTTGCATGTTGTATATAGATCTAAGGAGAGAGGAACCTTTCAGAGGCAATTTTCTGTGCAATATTAGCATTAATTGTTGCTGGTGTGAAAAGTGATACACTCATGTACAACCTTCAGGAGTTCAGAAGGAAAAATAAAACGCCACTACACTTGCATGTTGGATATAGATCTAAGGAGAGAGGAACCTTTCAGAGGCAATTTTCTGTGCAATATTAGCATTAATTCAATTTTGACCTTTGAGCTATGGGCAGTGAGAAGCAGCTTTTATGTTTCCCTTCCCTAATGGTGATTTTCCAGGCAGGAAGGTGCCAGCAGGAGCTGGTAAATAACATAGCCAAGCTTTTCTGCCATTTCCTTTCCTCTCCCTGGCATCTTGTGAAGCACTCTTTTGTTTGATCAATTCTTTCCCACCTAGTAAAGAGGAAGCCTACAGAGCCTGCCTCAGCAAGATTCCCCAGAGGCTTCAAATGAATATTGAGTGGCACTCTCCTAACTCTTGAGTCTGCTGAAACGTAGTATGAGTCAAAAAGTTCTGAGGTGCTTGATGGCAAGAAAAAGGGAAGGATCTTATCGAGAGTTTGGGGCAGCTTTCCACTGGTGGTGCCACATTTTTGCATTGCATTCTGGTCAAACTCCCAAACTTTTGGGACATGTCTCAGAAGGCACTTATTCATTTGTTGTTTTTTAAAAAAGTTCATTCACTGTTTGCTTTTAGACTTTTTTTCATTTATTAAATATATTTATTTCTTTAGCAAATACTATGTGCCAGAAACTACACCTGATGTTTGTAATACAAGCTTGAACAGGACAATTGTAGTTCCCTTTCTGATGAAATTTATATTACGTGCAAACACACACAGACATGCACACATATACACACACAGAGGGAGACTGAATAGGTATCAGTTGCGCCTAATACTTTGAAGGAAACAAAAGAATTCAAACAGAAGTATATTCAGAGGTAGTTTATAGAGGATGATCACAGAATATCACACTGAGGGTGAATACACATATACACACACAGAGGGAGACTGAATAGGTATCAGTTGCGCCTAATACTTTGAAGGAAACAAAAGAATTCAGACAGAAGTATATTCAGAGGTAGTTTATAGAGGATGATCACAGAATATCACACTGAGGGTGAAGGAGAAAAAGAGGACAGCTATACAAACAGCAGTGTATTAATTTGTTAGGTCTGCCATAATAAAGTACCATGAATTGGGTGGCTTTGAAAAACAGAAATTTATTTTCTCACAGTTCTAGAGGCCAGAAGTCTGAAATCAAGATGTTGGCCAGGCTATACTCCCTCTAAAAGCCCTAAGGAATGATCTGTTCCAGGCCTCCCTCCTAACTTCTGGGAGTCTCAGGAACTCCCTGGCTTGTAAATGGCTGTCTTCTCTCTGTGTCTCTTCACATCATCTGTCCCTGTGTGTGTCTGTGTTCAAATTTACTCTTTAAAAATAAGGACATCAGTCTTATTGGATTAGAACCCACACTAACGACCTCATTTTGACTCAATTAACTCTGTGAAGACCTTATTTTAAAATAAGTTCACATTCTGAGGCTCTGGGGCTAGGGCTTCAACATTTTTTTTTTGAGGGGACACAATTCAACCCATAACAAGCAGGAAGGATAGAGTTCCAGGAAGAAGAAACACATGTTCAGGTCCCCGAGTTAGAATGGAGCTTGGGGACTTGGAGAAATGGTAGACGGTTGTTTGGATAGAGCGGGCATGGGGAAGAATGGCAGGAGGAGACCAGGAGAGAAACCTGTTTGTCAACTACAAAAGCATCATCATGAAGGATTCATCTATTTTTGCTGCTAACAACTGCTGCGATATCTTCTAGGAGATGTACAGGGAGAGATTGCTAAGGCAGTTTTGTCTTTTTCTTTCTGTGGTCCGTGGAGTAGCAGCTAGGGATGTGAGGCCCCCACTGGTCATGGTAGTTGCCAAGTTAGACAGAAAAATTAACTTGCAAGTCATAATTGCCACTTTTGTGTCCCCTAGCTGGGCCAGAAACCACAGGAGCCATCCTGTGAATCATCTCCAAATAAAACTGTGAAGGACAGCAGGTCGTGGACTTTATACTGTGTCAGAGTCAGATGCCAAGAGGCTTCCTCCAGGGATCATACCCCTACACTGGCTGCTAGGTTTGCATCTAGAAGGCTGGGTATTTAGTGCAGAGGGAGAGGACACAGAAGAGGTGAAAATGAACATTGTGGAATTATGATCTCACTTCAGCTAAATTGCTTTGGGCTTAGTATGTTAAAGAAATTGAACTTTAGGTCATCTGTGTCTTAAGATTGACCATCCTTATCCCCAGGGCCCTTCACATAAAAAATACATTTGCATGAATCTGTGTTTATCTTCTCAATGATCTTATTTCTATTTCTTTTACCCTGTCTTAATCTACTGTCAAGTATGGAGGGTTATATTTCTTGTTTTATCTCATGTGTAAGTCCTGAGCCAGACTCCTTCTCATTTTAGTGATTAAATGGTGCTTATTTTTTATTTTTATTCTTTAAATTTCATGTATACATTGTCCCTTTAATCCTTAAACAAAATCACAAGGAAGGTTTCTTAACTGTATTTTAAAGATAAGGAAGCTGAAGTGTAGAAAATTTAAGTGGTAATAAGAAAACAGCAGAATAGCTAGTGACCTAGTGTTAGGGGTATGAATTCAGAGCCACCTGCCTGGGTTCAATTCTAGCTCTGCTGTTTACTGGCTGTGTGACCATGAGGCGGTTATGTAACCTCTTCGAGTCTCAGTTTCCTTATCCATAAAATGAGGGTGGTAATAATACTCACAGAGCTGATATAAATATTGAATGAGTATGTACAAAGGACTTAGCCTAGTGTCTGGCAGATAGTATGTACTAAGTGTTGTGAAAAACTGGGTGTAACTCTCAGTTGCAGAGCAAGTTCTTTAACCATATTGAATCCTAATCTTTAGTATTCTCTCTACCAGCCAATCTACCAAGCATTATTGTGATGATTATAGGAGACAGCCTTGGTAGGTATTTAGCATTGCATCTGGCCTAAATGAGCTTTGTATGAGAAGTGAGAAAGGGAGATGTTGTGCATGATTTTTAAAATCAGGGTAAAGAGTTTGTATTTTATTTCAAATGCACCAGAAAAGCACTGGAGGGTTTTAAGTAGAGAAACGATGTGGCATGTTTTAAGTTTTAAAAAGATAACTTTGGCTACTGTTATTTAACAGAAGGATGCAGTCAAGAGGTGACATGGAACAGCCAGGAGGCAATTTCAGACATTCAGTCGATGAGTGTGGTGCCCAGGACTATGAAAGACACGGGGCCGAGAGAAGTGATTCAAGTTAGGATCTATTTTTGAAGTGGCATCAGATAAATTTGATTATAGACTGGATGTGGCCAGTGAAAAAAGGTGAGAAGTTGGTGCTAATGCCTGGAGGTTAATGGTGCCATTTTCTGGGAAAGACAGAGAAGGAGGTGTTCTGAGGGGGGTGACATCATGAGTTGTATTGGTGCATCATTGTACATTTTGAGGTGCTATGCTTGATACCAGATGCTACTTGCTACTTGATTAATATGTGAATAAGTGTTGTACTCTATAGGATTTATTTATACCACCATCACTCCCCCTCCAAAAAAAGCTGAAGAGATTTACGCTGATATTAACATTGATATCAGTGTTATATCTACTTCTGCTGAACTAGTACTAAAAGGTCAACGTCCATGGAAGGAGGAAGAAAGCAAGCACCCTCACCATAAAGATAATAGAGCTGTGGTGAAGCATGTGGTTTACATTTCAGCTACTCATAAACAAATAAACTTGTGATCACTCACAGTACTTAAGCATCTGAAAGTCAGAAGCCCACAAACCATTTGCCTCATGAAGAACATGAATTTTCCTATCAAGAAACTGAAATGAGTGGCGTAATTAACAATGTGTGTTGTTGGGGAAAATAGGAAAATGTCAGGGCCCCTCGGATGTTCAGAACCTTGCTGAGCATTTGCTGTGTAAATAGCCTCAGGTGTTCCTTGTGACTACTTAATGTAAGTTGTGTGTGGGCACACGGGTGTCCAGGGTTGTGGACTTAGGTATAAAAGACTAACAGCTCTGATCCACAGTGCTTCTCAGAACTCTCAGAGAAGCCACTAGGATAGCGGCTCCTAGATCTGAATAAAACCCATTCATTCTTCTATACCTACGGCTCCCAGAACCTTTTTTTTCTATTACCTAGCTCACAGACCTGTGTGTGGAGGGTTTGTAACCCAATCTGTGCAACAGACTCGAGGGTCTGTAAGCCCTAGCTTAACATCTATACCAAGAATGTTAAAGCAAATCAGAAACAAGTGTTACATGGACAGTCATTTTAACCATGTTATCGTAGATCAAGGACGGTAGCATTAAAGCACAGTCTTTCAATGAACACACAGTGGTGTCTTTCCCATCTTTGAGTTATTGATGATTAGCATAGGTTCTGGCAGAGTTCGTGCTTAAAAAAATTGGATAAAGAATGGAAGGGGAGGGAGAAGAGAAAAGATTAAGGGGCAGGTGCTAAGCCATAATCAGCACTCTCTGCCCATGACACCCACCCTGAGTGTATGGTAGTCTACCAAAACTTACCAAAGGCGTGACACTACAGGAATTCGCATGGGAGGCAAGGATTAGCATTACACCCAGGGTGATGCAAGACTGAGTGTGACAGCAAAAGCTACAGTGTTAGCCCAATGCTCAATATCTGTAAAACCATACTTTGACTTAGAAAATTCCCCAGTGTTATGGATTGAATTATGTCCCCCTCATTCATATGTTGAAATTCTACAATTCCCAGTGCCTTAGATGTGCACTTATTTGGAGATAGGGTCTTTACAGAGATAATCAGATGAAACAATGTCATTAGGGTGGACCCTAATCCAAAATGACTGTTGTCCTTACAAAAAGGGGACATTTGGGCAGAAACACACATAGGGAGAAGAGGCATCGGGAGAAGACTGCTACCCGCAAGCCCAGGAATGGATAGACCCGGAACAGGTGCTTTCCTTACAGTCCTCAGAAGGAATCAGCCTGCTGAACAACAACCTTGATTTCAGACTTCTAGCCTCCGGAACTGTGAGAAACTAAATTTCAGTTGTTTAAGCCACCCTATCTGAGGGACTTTGTTATGGCAGCCCTGGCAAACTAATATACCTGGGTTATGGAATCTGGGTTTCAACAATTATACTTACATCTCAAGGGCCAGATAGCATTTCTTCTGACTTTTAGCTACATATAGTCTACCACAGTGCTTCTCAAACCCTGTGAGAATCACCTGGAGAGTTTATTAACCCACAGAATCATGGACCCCTGCCTCTGGAGATTTTAATCTAGCAGTTTGGTGGGGCTCAAGAATTTGCATTTCTAGCATGTGCTGATACTGCCAGTCTGCAGACATACTTTGAGGAGTACTGGTTTAGCACAATGCCTAGGACATGGTAGTTCCTCAATAAACATCAAATGAGTTAATTTTAATAATTCTGCTTTAGGTTGTTAATCAAATAGACAAGTGGTCACTCATATCGTTCAATGATTCTTAATGGGGGGCTATGCATGAGATTTACAAAATTCAAATTTGGGGGGAGCGTGTTTAGAATATGTATATTTTGATGTGGACTTTATGTCAAAAACAGCTGCTCCAAACAAGGCACTGTTTGAAGCAGAGTGCTTTAACAAACTTATTCTGACGCTGTTGAGGGGAAAAGGGCTTTGAAGGATAGGAGTAATTGCTGCAGCCTGAAGCCTACGGTTGCAAGTGATTGAAAATGGTGGCTGGGTCAGAGAATGCTAATCATCCGTGAAGTGGGCTCGCCACGACTCTGACACCGTGTCTCCTGGTGCACTCTGCGGTAGGTGCATCTTTGCTGAATAAATACAAAGTGAACTTGACGGGAAAGGAGACCTCAGCAGTCCTACAAAGGCAATTTTGCAAGCTGTCTGGCTGTGGAATTAGTGGAATGTTTGCTCAGGAAGAAACAGCTGACGTCAACTTTGCTCTCTGTGTATCTCAAGGGCAGAGTTAGCCATGCCTCTGGCCTGTGCCGACACCCACAGAGGGAGGAATGGCCTCCAGAGGGAAAGGTTAAAGAACAGGTCAGCTGGGCATCCATGCTGCCTTTCCCTCCCTCCCCATGCTTGTCATCTTTCTGGCAAGGTGAATTCAATGCCCAGTAATTCCTTCTGACTTTCTAAGAGCTGTGGGACACACAAGTGTGAGAAAAGTCATTCCGGCACTAACAGGATTAGCTCAGCTTCATAACCTGATCACTCTGGCCAGAGAGAATAAACAGAAGGGTAGTGGGCAGGAAGCAGAAGACATAAGGATAAACGGGAAGTTTTCTTTGAATACCAAGGGGTGAGTGTGTGTGCATGTGTGTGTTTTGTCCAACTCACAGAGGCTGATCTCTTTTCCATTTAAGGAGGCATGTTAAATATGAATTGGGGACATGTTTTATCTCCTCACCCCCTGGAAGCAATCCCAAGGCCTGACATATAAGGTGCTGCAAAAGCTTTGTTGAATCAAAGCCATTTTGATATTAACTTAATAATAATAGAAGCAGCAATTAAGAGAAGCAGAACAGCGCAGCAGAATGAAGACTGAACTGGGGGGAAAACATGAGGTTCTATTTCTAGCATCATTTGCTGGAGAGACTTGAAGAAATCACTTGATGTCTGGGAAAACTTATCTCCATCTGGAAAAAAAAAAGAAATTGGACTAATTGTTCTCCTCTCTGATAATTCTATGTCGACATAAATATTTACAGCACACGTGCAATGTTCTTTTGGAGACCAATGAGTAGGATATAGTAAGTTAACTTTTGACTGTGTGTCTTGTACAGTAATTGATAAATTATACTCCTAAGGCTAGGGTCTGTCTGTGTTTGGATATGCAGTTTTAATCAATGTAAGTGTCTTATAAGAGTGGTTCAGGTAATAAATAGAAAATGTCATAATGATTAAGTCATGGATTATGAAATATAGATAGAACTTGTGTTTGAGTCTTATTTTTGTCACTTACTAACTGTATGACATTAGTTGCTTAACTTCTCTGATCTTCAGCTTTCTTGCCTAAAAAGTGGAGAAACAGGTAATATGCGTATTACCGTAACTTTGGAATTGTAATTTTTCGTTTTCCTTAAAGAAGGTGATAGGAAGGTAAAGTCCTTAGGTGGACAGCTTAGGAAAGTCGTATTCTAGGCACGTTTTGCTCATTCACGTAACAGTCTTACATGGATTGAGTGATATGATTTGGTGCAAAGATAAACAAGACATAGTCCCTGCATTCAAGGAACTTATAATCTCATAGAGGCAGGTAAGTTTTCAGTCTTATTTTCTCTGGGGAACAAAAAGACAGATTGTTGAGACCTTCACGTGTGGAAAAATTGCCTACCTCTCCACATTTTAATATCACCATATGCAAAGGCAAGGGTGATAATATTTACTTCATAGACTGGATACATAGTGCTAGCCACAAGAAATTTCACATCACACCACTATTTTGATTTTCCCCTTTGCTTCTTTTCCTTCCTCTCATTCGCAGATCTTGTCTCCCCATCTTACCCCAGGCTTTGAGAAGCAGTGTGAAGAAAGGCTGAACTTCCTGAGCAAAATAAAGACAGGAGGATTGTGTGCCTGGGAAGGGAAAACACCAGAAACATTTTTTGAACAGGTGATAAGCAAAAGATGTAGAGGAATGGATACTCCATAACTGAGATGGGTAAAGTTGAGCTTTTCTAGGGGTGTGTATACCTGGTACATAAAGATGTAATAGGGAAGTGTGGAAAATGCTTCCTATTAATACTGTTGAATTCATCCAGCTTAAACATTACTAAAGAAATGGAAAAGTAGAAAGTATAGATTTTGAGCATAAGGAAA
The DNA here is from genome assembly GCF_000696425.1 of Galeopterus variegatus. Taxonomy (NCBI): domain Eukaryota; kingdom Metazoa; phylum Chordata; class Mammalia; order Dermoptera; family Cynocephalidae; genus Galeopterus; species Galeopterus variegatus. The sequence goes on along the minus strand of NW_007729402.1, from coordinate 111,970 downwards.
AATTAAGATTTTCATGCTAAATCAAAGAGATAGGCCAGTGACTGATGGGCAAAAATGACTGAGATTCACTTCCTAATCATTTTCCATTGGATTCACATGATAGCATTTGTTCACTTAGTTATCAAAGTTTTATTGGTATCCTTTCTGTGTTAGGTACTAATTTGGGTCATGGATAAGAAGTAGAAAGAAATATATCAACGTGTATTTGGGAACACATGACTATAAGACATGACAATAAACAGCATGATTTGATACTAATAACTATAATGCAGGAAGTGGATGTAATGAATGAATTGAGGTAATAAAGAGAAGATTTCTCAAAAGGTGTAACACTGAACAAAGGCATATCCCTGTAAATGGATTATTAGTTATCCTGGTCTCCTTATCTTAAAAGGTAAGATAATGCGGTAATAAAGAGAAGATTTCTCAAAAGGTGTAACACTGAACAAAGGAATATCCCTGTAAATGGATTATTAGTTATCCTGGTCTCCTTATCTTAAAAGGTAAGATAATGCTTGGTGTGGTTTCTTCTAATCGAATACAATTGATTAAAGAATTCACATGTTCACCAATTTGATCATATATAGAGGGATATGAGTATAAAGCAAATATGAATCAACCTTCAATCACTAGAAATCCATATCTCTATCTCATCTATCTGTCATCTGTGTGTATGAGTATGTGTATGTTCTTCCATCCTTCCTCTCTCCTTTCCTTTTTTTCCTCCCTCCCTCTCTCTTTTTCTTTCTTCCTCCCTTCCTCTTTTTCCCTCCCTCCCTTCCTTCATTCTCAGAGATCTGAGCATCCTTTTCCAGGAATGCCTTTGCAGAATTCAGATCACATACATTTCATCAACATAGCATCTTTAAGATAATCTCCTCCAAATCTATTTTTGCAGAGGATGAGAGGAGTATAATGTTCAGCTTTTAGAACAACTATGAATGAATCATGGATTCTGACTTTTGCCTAGTTTGTTTTCTTATGAGCATTTTGTGGCTATTAAAAAACAAACAAAAAAACACGTTGTACTGTTGGAAGGCATAATGAAAGAATATATAATTTAAGCAAAGCCCAAACTAAAGCATTGTAGGCTTATCTCTAAGTTTTTTTATTACTAAGAAATGTAAACTCTTTTTAATTTTTCTTTCCAAATGGGAGATGCCAGATGTTCATCTGTTATCATGAAAGTCTATTTTAATTGGCAGTTGTGGCCTCGGAGTAATTTTAAATTGCTACCAGGCTGTCACTTTTGCTTTTGCTGACTTGCAAGGAGGTTTAATGCTTCCCCTACTGGGCTAGACTTTATTCTTCTATTTGGAGCTGTTGGATCACCTCAATTTATGACAAACGTAGAAGAGATTTAAATAGTCCACAGAAATGCAATGAAAATGCTTCAGAGTAGAAGTAGGATGTTTAAAAAGCACTCTGAGATCCAGAGATATAACTTGTTAGAGGAAATGTAAAACAGATAATAGCATCCAGAGTAAGGAAGAGTAAGACCCTCTGGTCAGACTGAATTATTGTCATATACTCATAAAAACTATCGGTTAGCAAGCGATCAATCACCTCCATGTAAAATCTATCACATTTGGTCATTAGAATGGCTAATAAAATTAGAACACTGGCTTTCTGTCAGTTTCCTAGCTTTGTTCATCTTGAAGAATGCATGGATTCTTAGAAGAATGCATGGAACACATAGGACAATTTTTTGTGACTATGTGTTTAATCAAGGTGTGAATGTTGGCAGGAACTGGGATTTTCTTAGAAGAATGCATGGAACACATAGGACAATTTTTTGTGACTATGTGTTTAATCAAGGTGTGAATGTTGGCAGGAACTGGGATTGGAAGATTGTATAGGGCAAGAACAATTACATAGAGCTGCGAATTAGAGGATCTGATATTTATCTTAGCTTTTCTGCTAATGATGACATGTTTGTCATAAAGAAAGACTATTGAGCAATATGATTCTAGAGATTTTCTCCAGCTATAAAAACTTATAATTCGTATTCTTACTTCATCCACTGTGAACTTTTTTGGCTTTACCTCTTCTCACTTTGGGGCTTCTAACTTTCTCCAGATAGGTAGTCCCAATGTCTTATGTGTTCTCAGAGAAATAATCCTGTGCAAGTACAGGGACTTTAGAGCAAAACAGACCTAGGCATACGTTTCAGACCTTGGACAGATTATTTTACTTTTTCTGAACTTCCTTTTTTCCTTGCCTATAAAATGGATATATATGCCTCATAAAAGGTCTAGTAGAGTGGAATTGCTGAGTGATAGGGTATGTGTATGTTGAGCATTAGCCTATGTTGCCCAACAGTTTTCCAGAGTGATGGTACCAAATGGATAAGTGATGCTCCCACCACCAGAACTCGCTGAGAGTTTCAGTTCCTCCACATCTTCGCCAGTACTCTGTGTTGCCTATCTTTTTTATTTGTGCCATTCCATTGTAGTATAGTTTTATCACAGTTTGATTTTAATTTTCCCGATGACAAAAGAAGTTGAGCTTCTTTTCATATATTTACTGGACACTTGCATACCCTCTTATGTGAATTTCTAGTTTAAATGTTTTGTACATTTTTCTCTTATATGAAAAAGAACATGTATTCTGAATATAATACAGAATATAATTCCTTTGCTATTGGGGGGTTGTTTTAGTTTCCTAGGGCTGGTGTAACAAATTTCCATGAATGTGGTGTCTTAAAACAACAGAAATTTTTTCTCTCACAGTGTGCAAAGTGTCAGCAAGGCCATGCTCCCTCTGGAGGAGTTTCTTTCCTTGCCTCTTCCAGTTTCTGGTGGCTGGAGGCATCCCTTGGCTTTGGGCTGCATGCCTCCAATCTCTGCTTCCATCTTCACATGGGTCTTCATATGGCCCTCTGCCTGTCCTTAATGGGGTGGCATTCTGGGGCTCTGTTTAAGAAAAACATTCCTATTTCAAAGAAATATATACTTATCCCCAAGTTTTCCCTATATGTTTTCTACTAAAAATTTATTATTTTTTTGTACATTTAGGTCTATGATCTATCTGGAATCAACTTTTGTACATGGTTAGGAGGCTAAAGTTAATTTTTTTCCCCTTATGGATATCTAAGTGACCCAGCACTAATTATTGAAAAGACTGTTTTTTTCCCTACTGTCCTGCGTAAACATGTGCAGAAAACAAATGACTATGAGCAGGCCTGTTTTTTGATATTCTATTCAATTGGTCAGTTTGTCTAACTTTCACCAGTATTGCACTGTATTAATTACTGTAATTTTTTTTTATTATTCGTTTTGATATCCAGAAGTGACTTCAATTCTGTTCTTCTTCAATATTGTTTTAACTATTTTTGACCATTTGCATTTCTAGCTTATAAATTTACATGTACACACTCCAGCAGGGATATTGATTTTGTTGGGATTGGATTAATTTATAGATCTATTTGAGGAAGAATTGACATCCTAATAATATTGAATTTTCTAATCCATGAACTTTACTCAATGGTGATTTCTTTATGTTTCCTTTGATTTTTCCCAACAAAGTTTTACTATTTTCAGTGTGCAGTCCTGCACATCTTTCACTAGTATTTGATTTTTTTGAAACAATTGTGAATGATAATTATTGTACTAATTCCCCTTTTAATTTTTATTGCTATGTAATTTTTATGTATTGAACTTATATCCAGACACCTTGCTATAGTCACTCATTTTACTAATTTGCCCATTGATTACGGTTCTGTTATCTGTGAAAAGACAGTTTTATTTCATCATTTCTAATTCTTAAGGCTTTTGTTTTTCTTGCCTTATTTCATTAGCTAAAATCTCCTTTTTAATGTTATAGTTACTTTTTACTCAATATTTTAGTTTCACTATATGACATCCTTCTAAGACCTCCGCCTTACCTAAATTTATTCCCTTTTATCCTGCTTATTTCCCCAACCCTTTTTTGGGGGGGGGGGGGCTGGGGGACGACTGGGCCAGCTCCTTCCATTTGCCTCTCCGAGATTCTCTTTCTCTCACACCTCAGCTCGGTTGTGTCGGTTCTGTTATGTCCCTCTCCTTCTTTCTGCTTCCCTCTCACCACTGCCTTTGATCAGTGCTGTCTCTTGTCTTTCAATAATCTCCTAAAAGATTCTGATACCTGTAGCCTCTCTACTCTCCACCGCTTCTTCCATTTTGGCATGGTTTGATTACTTCAATTCCCTCAAAAAACCATAAATAGCTTCTTGTTGAAGAAAGAATGAAATTGATATTCCTTAACTAGGCATTTTGGCTATTCAAGATCTGGAGATACTGTAAGGCCTGGCGATCAAAACATGGATTCAGGAGCACATTGTCTTGGTTTGAATTCTGACCACCCACTTACCAATTGGATGATCTTGGACATGCTATCTCACCCTTCCTTAGAGGGTTGTATGTGCATTAAATAGGTTAATATATGTAAAGCACTCTGCATGGACACTTAATATGCTTTATAAATGTTAATTTTGTTAGTGTGTTGTCAAAGGTCTTCATTCCAATAAAAATAATATTGGCAACACTTACTATGTACAGAGAACTCTGTGAAACACTTTACTTGCAGTATCTAATTAATAAGTAATAATAATGTGTTGCATCATTCTGCTCTAGGAGAAAACAATGGCCAGTGACATTTTCTGACCTTTTCACATGTGCCCTTCTTTTTTTTTTTGACCAGTAAGGGGATCGCAACCCATGGCTCTGTGTTGTCCGCAGCCAGTGAGTGCACCGGCCATCCCTATGTAGGATCCGAACCCGCGGCCTTGGCGCTACCAGTGTTGCACTCTCCCGAGTGAGCCACGGGGTAGGCCCCACATGTTCCCTTCTTACACATGCTTTTCACTCTTCTATATCCACAATGTTGCTCACAATTTCCCTAATTCCTTTAAGACCATTCTGCTTTATTACCCTCGGAGAATCCTGTCCTTCCTTTTGTGCTCTCTGCAGACATCTCCTATTCCAAGTTGGAATCAAATGGAATGGACAAAAAATTAGGTTCGGCGTTACAAAGTACATTTACTGTAAAATAAAAGTGTTAATTCCTTTCACCTGCAGGATCAAAAGACAGCCTTACACTAGTGAGTTGGACTTTCCGACTTTCCTGGCCCCTTCATTAGCCAGGTTGATTCTTTACAAACTGACTACACTGACCCTCTGGCTCTTTTTGCACTTTCAAGACAGCATCAACTTGGTTCTTCCAAGTGCCTCATCAGACTGAGCTGAGTTAGTGCAGAGCTTCCAGCCAAGTAAGGCATCTCAGCACGAGGTGTCAAACATAAGACAGCTAATGCTGGGAGCTGGAGGAAGGGCTCTTCTTGACCCTGCTCTGAGAGTAGTGCATTAACAGAGAAGTGGCTGGCAGCCTCCCTTTGATGCAGCAAACAATGAACAGCAGGGATTAAGTTTTACCATCCACATCATGCTCTTGTGTGTGTGTGTGTGTGTCAGCATGTATGTGTGTGTGCACAAGCACATGCATTCCATCCTTAGCAAATGACAGTGTGGACAGTCTGTGACCTTGAAAATAACCCACCCAGGATCACAAACAGGAAGAGAGATCCCACAAACCAGACAATAGTAGTGGGAAAGCCTGACATCCTTAGAGACTATTTCATGCCTGAGGAAATTGAGGACAACTGAAGAGTAATCAATTGACAGTGTGGTTATATTTGATCTGTTTTCTCATCTTCCCCCAATATGGATAGATGGGCACAAGGTTCACAAATCACAGTTGCATTTAAAGTCTTCATTGGGTTCTTCTGGAATGAAATAATAATGATGCCCATTCTAAACTAGATGGTCAATATGGACACAATCCCCCCCATCACAGTTTCTATAACTCAAGGGTTCTCCTTGGACAGTTTCTCATTCTAGTGACTTCTAGACTTGGAGTCACATATTTGGAGACATAGGCTTTTTTGTCAGCACAGAGTTAAAGACAAATATGTAGAATATAAAATTTTAAATAGCACATACACTTTAAGTTGCCACAGTCTAGCATTACCTATATATTTTCAAAGCAGGTATTTTTTTTTTTACAAGTTTTTTGATCCCACCTGGCCCCTGAAGGAATATGAATTTGTGATTCCTGCTCTAGACACATTTTACTACTTATATCAACCTTTGAATCTGAAGATTGTAAAACTTAGGATCATGTGGCTATTAAACTTGATTTTTTAAATTTATTGTTAGAAGTTGGAATATTTTCTTTAAAGATATCTTGAGCAGAATCCAGGATATACAAGTGATACCAATGCAGCTGTTCTGTTTGAAGGTGTGTTGTGGGGGGAGGAGGGCTTGGATGAGGATGGGAGGGCTGAATGTTCTGCATTATTCGGTTTTCTCATTGGCCCCAGATGCTCCTCTATAGAAAGTAGGGCTTTGAGGTACCCAGTTTGAAAACCACTGACAGAACCTGCTTGCTTCTTCATTTTATAGACCAGAGGACTGGGGCCTGGAGGTTGCTTGAACATAGTTCCCAGGCAGGGTTCTCTTTATTGCCACTGCATCTAAAATATTGCCTACTACTTTAAATTTACTTTAAAAGTAGCTTTCTAAACCCACCCCAAACCATAGAGTTTAATTATCATGATCAATTTTTAAAGTTTCAATGTATTAATCATTTATTAATGTATAATTTTTTTGTTTAAAAATTAAAATGAATTTATTAATAAAAATTTCCATTTCACTTATATTACAACTTTATTTCTACATTGTGTTTAATTTATTTCATTAAGTTTGATTTACAATTTTTAAAATATATTTTTCCAGGGGTATGTAATGCCCTGATACACCAAAGGCTGTCAAGCTGTGGTGTCCTCTGTGTGCACCTTTTTGGAGTTTTCATTGAATAATCTATTATTGTAGAAAGAGCATGAGGAAAAAAATATTTTTCCAGGGGTATGTAATGCCCTGATACACCAAAGGCTGTCAAGCTGTGGTGTCTTCTGTGTGCACCTTTTTGGAGTTTTCATTGAATAATCTATTATTGTAGAAAGAGCATGAGGATTGTGGGCAAGAAGACCAGTTGGAAATCAGAATCTATGGCCTTCTACCTATGTGACCTTTGAAAAGTTATTTAATTTTACCAAGTCTCATTTCTCTCTTTTTAAAATTTTTAATTAACAAATAATAATCATGTACATTTATGGTATACAATGTGATGTTTTGATCTATGTATGTACATTGTAGAAAGATTCAATAAGCTAATTAACATATCTATCACCTTACCAAGTGACAATTTTTTTGTGTGTGTGGTGAGAATGCTAAAAATCTTTTCTTTTTAATGCCTAATTTATGGGGGAAGGTGTTTTGAATATTAAATTAAATAACGTCAGTATGGTACCTACCCAGTGTTTAAAATGTAGAAGGCAGGCAGTAAAAGCCATTTCCACTGAACATGTACTTTAATTTCAAGGGAAGATTCATCTTTGCAGCCTTCTGTATAGCCCCTTTGCACACACTGGGCACTCAGAAAATGGTTGTGAGTGATGACTAAATATTACTAAAACTTGAAGAGTGTGGCTTATGTAAGACTCAAGCAGTATGTACAGCTTACAATTTTCTTATGCTCAAAATAAAGGGTCGTGGTAGGGAGAGAATCTGTGAATTTCTGCCTGCCGTGCAATAGGCTTATTGCAGACCAAAAGAGGCTATCTCAGAGGAAGGAAACCTTCCTAAATAGAAAAAGAAGAAGAAGAAGAAAAAAAAGATGAAAGATCTTTCTTTCAACAAAGAATTGCTAGTACTTAACTTGTCAGGACAGGATTTTGAAAAACAGCATTCCCAAGTATACCTTTGTAAAAAGCCTTTAGAAGAAGCAATGCAAACCTGGTCTCCACTAGCCTTTTATTATTTCTCATTGATAATGGCTTGCAAGAGCCTCATTTTAGGAAATTCAACACACTACTGTGAACATGAAAAGCAAACTTGCTTTCATAAAGCTGATGTTCCATTTGGTAAGTGAGGGCTCAGTGATAGCATGGCCAATTATAGATTCTGGCTGTGTTTGCACGGTACCCAAACGAGAAAAGAAAACACAAAAAATTCACCCCAAACACAAATGTTTTTTAAAAAAGAAGAAATACCCTCTTGCTTACATTGAATGCAATTATAAAGCATGCATAGCTGAAACCCGTCTTCCCAGACATATGCCACTTTTATGAGAAAGAGAAACAGGTCTGATCAGAATTCTAAAATTCTTGAATTATAGAATAATTACTGATATTCCCCAAAATAATCTGGCAAGATTCTCAAGTAACTTGAAAATCATCAAAAAGTGTTTACATAGTCTGAAAATTGATGGTTCATTAACTTATTCTTCAAATATTCACCAAATATTCCAATGCCAGCTACTGCTCAATTTGCTGGTGATATAGAACCGAACTGAACAATCCCCCTCTCATGGAGCTTGTATTCCAGTAAGTGTAATTGAAAACTGGTTTCTAGATACATTGGAAAGAGTACTGAATTAGATAAGAGAAAATCTATAATTCTAGTCCTTGTCACAAACTAGGAACTAACTTAGTATCTGTTTATAGAATTAGTTCTGCCACTCCCTGGTCTGTGACCTTGTGTGAATCAATTAAGTTACCCTCCATCATAAAGTATAAAAGTCAGACTAAATAGTCTGTAAGGAAATGTTCAATCTTAAAATCCTCTAATAATGCAGATATGATGATTTTATTTTCTATAATCTTTAATTTTGTTCTAGAAATATGCATTAATCAAATCACATGACAGAGCTCTAAGTTCTATGGGAAGTGCACGGAAAAGAAGTCATAATGTTTATCTTAAAAGGAATTTGTAATCTGTTGAAGATTAATCTACAGTAGTTGCTAGGGTGATTGGAGAACGGAGGTGGAGAGAACCATAGGAAAGACTTAGAGTACAGCAAAATGTTCCACTCCCCAATTAAGCAGTGTGTGTAATTTACATTCACATATATATAAAATTTATTAAGTCCCAAGGTTAACTAATAAATAGCATACTATACTTTAACTGTTCTTGCGTTATCAGTTAGAATGGTGTATGGCAAAAATTTATTTTAAAGGCAGAGTTTTCTGCCCAACTTAACATTTTGTGTCTGTTTAGATGAGTTGTTTATTTTTTTTGAGCATCAGCATTTTCATCTTTAAACGAATGGCAATGACAATTGCCTCTTAGGGTTTGCTTTATGAATTCAGTGGGGTAATGGAAGCCAAACACTTAGCATAGTTTCTGACACATAATCGGTGCTTCATCATCAGTCTTGAACGTTAGGACCTCTCTCAATCCATTGAAATCTTTATCAAAAGCTTAAATTACTTAATGTGCACATGCTTAGCATAGTTTCTGACACATAATCAGTGCTTCATCATCAGTCTTGAACTTTAGGACCTCTCTCAATCCATTGAAATCTTTATCAAAAGCTTAAATTACTTAATGTGCACATTGATTCAGTTCTCTTCGTATAGAATTCTCTTTGTGACTAATCAAAATCATGTTTGTTGTACATATAAAAAAACCTTTCTATAGCTTGATTGCCATTAACAACTACCCTTTTTTAAAAATGTCACTTAAGACTTCGTTGATAATAAGATGTAGCAGCTCATATGGGATATTCCACGTGACTGTTGGTCTAGGCCTTCTACCAGGGCCTAGAAGGATGCCTATATATATACATATATATATTTTATATATACATATAGAGCCACAAATCACCCCACACCACTTTATTTTATGGAACCTCCCTGAGGAGCCATATATGGCTCAAAAGCAAGTGAGCGAGATGCTAAGATTTTCATTATAGAGAAAAACTCTGACAATATTTTGGATGGCTTTAAAGGGAACAAGACTGGAATGAAGGAGACTAAGAATGTACAAAAAATAGAGACTGGAAGTGAGAAAGCAACACTGGGAGTGAGGATGAGGGCATGAGCATATCATCTTTAACAATTCGGAGTGAGCTCTTGGACAGAAATATGAGTACCGGAGTTCCTATGACAGCGTGTTACTATCAGTCTTCCTAATGGATTTGTTAGCCAACTACATAGCTGTATCATTTTGCATTGACTTGAATAAAAGGATTAAAATGAAAATTTTAAAAAAAATATCACACATAACCTGTCTACATTATGCTGAGCTTATTGTTATACCTTGTCAAAAAACTAGAAAAAATAAATTGTCTAGTTCTCATTGGCCAATAAAATGAAGCATAGCTGTAAAATTTCTTAAAGGCAATCTTTGTTTTTGTGCTGCTGCTAAATTCTAAAAGAAATTGATCTTTACTCAGGAGGAATTGGACCAAAGAATAAATAGTGTCTTAAAGACTTCTTTTCTTTTATTTTAACTTCTCAATATATATTATAGTTGATTTTCATGACCCTTTACCCGTTCCTCTTTCCTCTCTCCCTTCCTTCCCCCTCATCATATCCATTCAGTTTTCTTAACAAGTTCAAGGAATTGTTGTGATTGTTGTGTCTTCTTCCCCCAACCACCAACCCTTAATTGTTTTTGTGTTTATTTATTTATTTATCTTTAGCTCCCATAAATAAGAACATGTGGTATTTCTCTTTCTGTGCCTAACTTGTTTTACTTAATATAATTTTCTCTAAGTCCATCCATGTTGTTGCAAATGGTAGAATTTCATTTTTTTTATAGCAGAGTAGAATTCTATTGTGTAGATATAGCACATTTTCCTTATCCACTCATCTGATGATGGACATTCGGGCTGGTTCCAACTCTTGGCTATTGTAAATAGTGCTGCAATAAACACCAGAGTACAGGTATCCCTTCGACATGATGATTTCCATTTCTCTGGGTATATTCCCAGCAGTGGAATAGCTGGGTCATATGGTAGATCTATCTGTAATTGTTTGAGGAGCCTCCATGCCATTTTCTATAAAGGCCGCACTATTTTGCAGTCCCACCAACAGTGCATGAGAGTTCCTTTTTCTCTGCAGTCTCACCAGCATTTATCATTCTCAGTCTTTTGGATATTAGCCATCCTAACTGGAGTGAGAAGGTATCTCAAAGTGGTTTTGATTTGCATTTCCTGGATGCTGAGTGATATTGAGCATTTTTTCACATGTCTGCTGGCCATTCATATATCTTCCTTTGAGAAATGCCTATTCAGCTCCTTTGCCCATTTTTTAACTGGGTTATTTGTTTTTATGCTGTAAAGTTGTTTGAGTTCCTTGTATATTCTGGATATTAATCCTTTGTCAGATGTATAATTTGCAAATAT